>NC_039246.1:16484804-16784804 GCF_003368295.1 Carassius auratus
TCTTAATTCTGGCAAATCAAGACTAATGAAATATCAGTCCAGTGTTTTACAGTCGGTGCGGATGAACTGGGATCTCTCTCTTAACAGACGTGTGACCATCCGTCATCATTATGAGCACTCGCAGTCTAGCGGGGTGAAGAGGTTAAGCGTCCACTTCTGAAAAAAAACCACATGTATGTTCATTTAGGAGCTGACGGCGTGTGTGACAGGCGGACAGAAATCAAAACGAATGAAGCAGTTACGAAGAAAAATGATAAGCGCTCATTTTCGGCGTTTTTAAAACGCGATCCATCAGCGAAGACGAGAGGCCGGGGGCTCCGAAACCAACTCGCATCGTCCCATTACCTGTCGGGATGGAAGGAAAAGGTGGAATTGGGGAAAGAAGAGAGGCTTCTGGATGGAGAAGATGAGAAAAGAGGTCTGATGCCAGGGTGCGAACGGCAAAACAGAAAGGTGAAGGGGTGGGAGGGAAGATAAGAGAATGATATATAGGTAAACCAAGACACGGTAAAGATGTAACAGAGCTAAAAGTGGCCTGCCTGGAGTCTGGAGAGACACTTTTGAAGATGATGAGGGTTTGATAACCTGTGGCAGCGCCAGACATAACTGTGTGTGTGTGTGGAGCTTTTCTTGTTGAGTAAGAAGGCCATTTACTCTACAATGATATTCTTTGGCGTCAAGCCTGGGAATGACCTCTTTTAAAACAGAACACTTAGCTTAAATATTGTGGCTAGTTCACTTATATTCCTTGTAATAGCTATAATTGTGTTCTCTGAAACAGGTCAAGCTGTGTTTCAATAGGCAGTCAAACTTCATGGCCTTTTAAGAGGAGTTATTTCTTCTAAAGAGTAGCCTATTACAGTCTGAGATCTTGCGGTGTATGATGGGGTTTTTCCAGCGAATGCCAACACGATCTCATGCAGGGTCAGAAATAATCTCTATGAATGTATGCAAATGCAGGTGCTAGGGATGCACAGTGCATCAGTACTGTATCGGTTATCAATATCTGTTGATATCAGATATTAAATGGTGTACGCTCATTTCCAGTACTTTAGAATTGAATCCTGTTAAATTTGTATTCCCTCAACATAATTTAATATTCAAAGTTAACGGTTAAAAACATACAGAATTTAATAACAAAGTCAAATATTTTTTTAAATAAAATGTATAATATATAAATCTAGAATACATATTTTGATAATAATAATAATAATAAAGAAGAAGAAGAAGAAGAACAAGAAGAATACTGAAAATAATAATTTATTATAAATAAATGAAATTGTAGTATCAATAAAATAAGTTGTAGTACAACACATTATAGTATTTATTGTTTTTATTTACACAAAATACATTTTAGAAAGATGATTGTAATAAAGTGATATAAATTGTAATAATATATACAAAATTTGTAAATATATAATAAATCATTTAATAATAAAATAATATTTTTTTATTTACAATTTAATTTAATAATATAAGAAAAATTATAATTTATTAAAACTGCCTTAAGTTCAGTTGTATTTCCAATTATTTATTTTTTAGAATTCAGCATTTTATTTATAGCATTTATATTCACAAAATACTAGTGGATTTTACATTACTATAGGATTTTATCTGACTGTAAAAAAAACTGTTTTATACTAATGCCCACTATAGCATCCCATGACAGTAACAGCAATGCTCATATATAGGCCTTATGCATATTATAACACATTCCGACAATGATGCATGAAACCAAGTATTTGTATCCACAAACTTGTGTAGCACACGTTTAGGGTTTTAGTCCATATTTGGTTTAACTATTCATTAAAAGCATACTGATAATCACAATAACAGCGACACTAACTGGGACACTAATTCCAACAAGTGCCCTTTGACCCAAACAGGCCACGTTAATGGGAGACTAAACTGGGTGAGCAGGGACATCTAAACTCATTCAGAAAACAGAAGATAGCAGAACATAGGGAGAGGTCAACGCTGTGAAACTGCTTCGGTGTGACAGAGTATGGCAACCCCCTGGGGACACAAGACAAACACACAGAGTGCATGCTTAAACACAGCATCACAGGAATGAGGCAAAGGTCAGCGCTGACAGGTGGCTGGAGAAAACATCACACTCTTCCACTCAACCATTTATCTGTAATTCATCCAGCATCCACGGCTGCGTAGCTTGACAGGATGTGTGTGTGTGCATAAGTTTATGAGGAAACAGAAGTTTTGTGTGTGTGTGTGTGTGTGTGTATGAACAGCATCAAATGCATGTGTGAACATGTACATATAAACATGGGCCATATTACACTCTATTAAATTTCAGGAGTGACAAACATTTAAAGATTGAACGATTCCTCTAAATTTTCATTTTATTTATTCACAAAATAGCATCTTGCATGTTTGGTATCCACTATTTTTGACCAAAGTCATATTACAGTGACCAAAGACTTGTTATGTTGGGCTATTTTAATCTAAACACAGTTGACAGAGCTCTTGAAATATTGCCATGTCTGCTTATTATAAGCCACAACACTTATTAAGCAACTTTTTGGCTTGTTGTGTAGGCTCACAGTAAAGCGAATTCATTTTTATGCAGTTAATAAAGAAGGCAGATGCAGGTTATGAAATGTTGGTAAATGGTTTATCTTTAGGACAATGCAATTGGATTTAAGTTTATAGGCTTGTACTTATTTTTCATTATTTTATAGTAAGATCTGGCAACATTAAAGAGTTGTTCCCTGGGATTTCTTGCATCAAAACTCTTATTCACATTTAAATAACGTCATTAACAATTCCTGTACAGTACACGTCACTACCTATATTTTTGAGAGTTAATTTTGTTGTAAATAGCAGTTGTCACTCCTGTAAACAACTGAACTCTCTGTGAAAAGAACAGGACTAAAAGGTGAACTGATATCCGAATTTAGCAGCAGTGTATGCCATACTTTTAACATCCTCTGATCGAAAACCTTTGTTGTTCCAAGAACAACATTCCAAATCATAGCCCTAACCATATCCATTGTCTCTAAATCCAACCCCTATATTCCTAACCCTGACCCCCAATTTTCAACCTTAAAACCATCTCAACCATTCCCAATCCAATTCAAAGCCCTCCTAAATGTTTACCCCCAAAACCCTAACCTCTATTTTTCAACATCTAACCTCTAAACATCTTAATCCTCACTTAACCTTGACCTCAAACCCCATCCCTCAACCCTAAATCCTAAACTCTACTTTCGCCCATCTTATCGGTTCAAATTCTTAACCTTAAACCATATCTCCAGCCCACTGGTTGATAAAGTCATTCCAACCCTAAACTACCACTCTGTCACTATATTGCTTTGTTTCTAGATGCTCCAAGTACTGTTTGGCCTACTAATCCATGCCATTCATTGTTGACATCAAATTAGTTTTTACACCACTAAAACCAACATTTTGGAGAGAGACGTTTATATATAAATTCCACCAATGCTCAATGCATAAAATAAAATCATGGCAAACGTTCATGGCGTTGCCCTCTTATTATGCACAACATAAGGGAAGACAGACAGATTTTCCAGAAGCCAAACCCACATGCACATCAAAAAGATTTCAGCTACTAAGAGAATGAAGACGTTGAAGAGACAACCATTTACAGCTTCAAGCAAAAGATTATCATATCAAACTCATGTTAATTCCATCGTTTATGCAGATTTGGACCTCCATCTCTAGGGCAGTTTCAACTTTCAGGAAATCAAAAGGCTCAGACAAAACATACTTCATTCTTATTACCCAACCCAATTCCTGATAGTATCTTATCACCTGTTTTCCCTTTAGAGGGAGAATAATGTTGGAATATCCATTTGGGAAAAGCAATACAGACAGATGTGTTTCTAATGTAGAACCTAAACATATACACACACACACACACACCTGTGGCCCCATCATTCATAGCTTACAGAGACGTTGCAGTTTCTTTTTGTCTTTCTCACGCACACGCCGTTAAACCTCATTATTCTCGAAGTCAGTAAAGCTTGCATCTTTCCTCATGTAACATCAGACCCTGAAGACATTTCATTACATACAAAAACCCTCTCACACGCTCTCCTCCCACCATCCTGTAATCCAATCACAGTGCTGCTAATGCACCTCTCTAATGCAATCAGCCAATCAGAGCATCCACTGTGGCCTCGCTGGTCACATGACACCCCGGCCCAGGCCTGTGCGAAGAACCATGTCAGGCTAATGCTATTTTAATGCATTTCTTAATGCAATTTAGCATTAGCTGCACAACCTCCCCCCTCCAGACTCCAATTCTGCCCCACTGGACACCACAAATCAATTTCTGACATTTCTAAAGAGACGATGATCCCTGTGTTGGCACTGAGGAAGAGGTATAATGACAGCCTAATGCGATCTGTGAGCGCAGGCTAGTTCTGAAACAGGCTGGCCTCCTTTCACTTCCCCTTAGCCAACATGCATTACTATCGGGGCTAATAGGCCACATTAAGACATATGGAGCCAAAATGTCCTATAATTGTAGAGCTCCTCAGTTACATGTTTCTAGCTACAGTAGCCTAATGGCCAAGACTTCACATTCATAACAAGACTGGAAGTTTGTCACAATATATGAGAGAAACATCTTTAGCGTGTTTCCGGATCAGGTAATCCATGATTGCATATGTGTTTGTAGATTCAAAGGGATATGAAATTCTGGTCGTTATTTACTCATCCCCATGTGTTTCTTTTTAAACCCCAAATGTGTTATTTTGCTATAAATAATAGTTTTTGACAAAGAAGATTTTAAGTCAAGATATTAGTGAATAACAACTTAAATTGTGCTCCGTTCCTCACACATTGCTACTGTATGGCTTCAGAAGAATATAGTGCATGCATGATTTATAATGGTGCCCCTGGTTTCCATTCACTTTAACTGTATGGAAGTGAGCAGCTTGGACATTTGTATAAATGTCTTCTTTTGTGTTCCAAAGAAGTCAGTCAGTCATACAGTTTATGAAATAATGATATGGATTGAAAATGATATAAAAGTGAGTAAATAATGAAAATTTTCATTTTTGTCTTATAAAAAAAGAAATTATTTTACATGTTTTATAGTGTGTGCGTAGGCTGTATTATTGTGTATGTATAATAATACTTAAGATAGAGGGAAAACTATTTCAGATAAATAAATTAGCATAAAATACTAAATTATAAAAGATACCTGTTGCACAATAATCATATAAGCCACATTGATCAAGCTTTCAAAATATTGAATGACAGCATGTGGAGTAACTGTATTTGGACTTTTTGTGTGTGTTATTCTGAACTCACTTAAACTTGGCGTTGACCTCGTCTGCTGCCTTTTGATGGTTTTCATTTGTAACCTTGTAGAACTGGGCACTCTGAGGAAGAGAAAAATGTGTGTAAAAAAAAAAGCTTTTATTGTACAGTATGTACATCTTAATTGCCTCTGTTGTATCCTTCAGTATGAACAGAGATAAAAGTACATTTATAGACATACAAAGCTCACACAAAAGTTCAAAACAGCAGCAGGTTCAACCCTGCTGAGTCTCAACATTTCTCTGCAACCAGTACAAATTTTTTTAATAAAAATTAAAATAAATTCATCATTTTTGTTGTCTGTGCAGCACGTTTTGCTCACTTTCAGATTTCAAAGAAGTGAGGAAATCAAAGAAAAAGTGTCAACAAAGATGAAAAGGTCATCACACTAACAGATGATGGCAATCTAAAACCTTATGAGGTTCTTAGTGAAGTGTGTCAAGAGTAGGTGGGCAAAAAAAGGATCTTGATAAAGCTTTCGGGTCGACGATTCGAAAAGATAACTGACATTTGAAAGAAAATGGGCAGAATGTCAGATGTATGACTGAATTTAAGGATGTGACAACCAAAACTTGCTCAAGCTACATCCATAAAGAGAGCTCTCAATCACAGCCAGACAGGTTCATCTCACATTCACTGTCTCACACACACAATCAATACAAATGAAAGGCTACAACCATGAGGATCAATAATTATATCTTAGGCTTTTAGTGAAGCTACTGTATAGCTTCTGATGGACTGCGCGTCAAGTAGAAATCATTTGTCTAGTGGCTATCAGAGATGTGGTCCAAAATCAGTTTCCTGTCAAACATAACAATGGTTGGTAGAGAGAGATTTTACCATAAAAGACCATTAACAATGCTTACATTATAAAGTATTGTAATTTATTATTGAACATTTATTTACTTTATGAATAAAATATATTTAAATGATATTTAGGTTAAAAAGTATACATGTAATGAAAGAAATGCTAAATTTAGTGCAAAAAAACACACAAACACAAACATTTTAATAAATAAATAAAATAAAATTTAGTTACCAGTTAATAGTTACCTGCTTATGATAGTTTTATTTTCTTGCCAAGGCAAACCATTTGGTCTTTGCTTAAAACTCTGGTTTTGGACCCTTTTTGGAACTAGAGAATTAAACTATGGGATGTAGGAAGTTGAACAGCCGTCTTGCACAGAAGCAAAGTTCCAAAATAATGTTTGATTTCCCCCGAGTGTATATTGACAAGTCTGCCATCTTCCTATTATTGGAACAACAGCTCTGAGAGTTAAAGACGATATCAGGTACAAGCTTGACTCGGAGGGGCCTGATATAAGGGAACAACAGCAGTGATTTTAAGAGCATGTTGTGATGATGCAGATCTGATGGGAGGAGTCAGTAGTAATCAGGGCTACACACCAAAAAGACGCTGGCCTGAAGCAAAAATTGATTACGTGGAAAGTGAGTTGGACCTCCAAACACATGCTCTAAAACCCCATGACCTGAGGGACGGTGCAATTTGGGAGGTCTGCCATTTCCCTTGATTAATGACAGAGTGGGATAGGTACTGATTTTGATTTCAGAGTTGGGCCACACTGATTTAGTGGCCCCTCCATCAATCTGAGAGCAAACGTTTACCACCCACATGCTCTCTCATCAAATCCTAAACCCTCATCTTCATCCGCCATAGCCTGAGTAGACTGTAATCAGATTATGATTACAAAACCTGATCTTAGAAATCTTACATCTTAACAAAAATTTTCAAAAAAGTTTTTAAAAGTTTTAGAGCATACATTTTTCAAGCTGAAAAGTGTTTATTTATTTAATAAATATTAGCAATTTGAAAACTCTGACAATGACATTTCACAACCTGAACTAACTTAACCTTGTCACAAAAAGAGCAAAAAAAAATATATATATAGAATTTTAAAAGGCTTAACACATTAGTAAAGGTTTGCAGTAGTCATTTCTATGATGAGTTATTTAGACCACACAACTTTTGCAAATAATTTTGCTTTTATTAGTTAAACACAATTTCGTATTTTTGCTTTTTATTATTAAAACAGTTTTGTCTGTTGGACCAAATGAACGTGTTTGTCACAACATATTACTTTGATTTTGCTTTTATTATTAAAAAACAATATTTTTTGTTGTGCTTTTATTAATAAACAGTTTTGTCTGTTGGACCACATTAATATTTAAGTCATAACATTTTACTTAGATTTTGCTGTTATTATTAAAACACAATATCTTATGTTTTGCTTTATTATTAAAACAGTTTTGTCTGTTGGACCACATGAATGTGTTTGTCACAACACATGCCTTGATTTTGCAAAAGCGTTTTATTGCTACTTATTCTATATTAAAATAATGATAATTAAAAACTCTTGTCTGTTGGTTGCACCGCAAATTTATTATGATATCATCATATAGATGCTTTGATTTGGCAAACAAATTTTACTATTTCTTCTGATGAAATTAAATCTAAAATACTATTATACATTTATTTCTTATACCTGAAAAATCTAAGTCAAGCGGCACGACCAGCAGACTCATGGTTAGAGAGTCGGACTCCCAATCGAAAGGTTGTGAGTTCGAGTCTCGGGCCGGCAGGAATTGTGGGTGGGGGGAGTGCATGTACAGTTCTCTCTCCACCTTCAATACCATGACTTAGGTGCCCTTGAGCAAGGCATCGAACCCCCAACTGCTCCCCGGGCACCGCAGCATAAATGGCTGCCCACTGCTCCGGGTGTGTGTTCACAGTGTGTGTGTGTGTGTTCACTGCTCTGTGTGTGTGCACTTCGGATGGGTTAAATGCAGAGCACAGATTCTGAGTATGGGTCACCATACTTGGCTGAATGTCACGTCACTATATATATATATATATATATATATATATATATATATATATATATATATATATATATATATACGTTTTTTCAAGAAACACTAATATCTTTTATCTGTGAAGTCATGTTGTGCAACTAACAAAGTCATGTGATCCAGCTATGATATATGATGCTATAATGTTGCAGTTGTACTACCCTGACATTTTTTAAGTCAAAATAGCCTCGTGGTTTGAGGTACTTTATCATTCATAGCCTTAGCAAGCACTACTAAAGAATCCAGTGCTTTACCTGTTCAACAAAGCAGCTGTCAGACTTCTTTCTCACCTTCTGTTTACAGGCATCTAAAAATAAAACTTTATTTAATCTGGTGCACACAGGGGTATTATGGACTAATGAAAGTACCTCCTAAAAGCTACTCCTGCCACTGACGGTGCATATAGGTGGTGTTTTGAAAACAACCCCATGTTCAAATTAAATCTCGCAGGCTTTATAATGAGAGATCTGAGCAGTGGTGCAGTAATCAGCAGGCTGTGTTATCTCTCACAGACCAGAGAGGATGTGAGGGGAAACCCCCGCCGAGACAGCCATTATGGCTCAACAGCACGGCGGCCATATTGGCTCTGCAGTGCACCAGCGGAGACGTGAGACAGAGTTTTAACAAATCAAAGCTGGCGACTGCAAACGGAGAAGGAAAGCAGATCAGAGGCCTGTGGAGTCAAGCCTTCCATCACTGCCTCGTACTGCGAGTGACTTTGAAACAAAACAGATGAGTGGAAATGTTGCAAACAAGCACAAATGCTGTAATTCAGTGGCATTACATTAAACATCCAATCCAAGCATGGAAAATATTTTTTAGAGTGACATATTGGTGACATTTCAACTCATATGGTTTTGGAACGACATGATGGCGAACAAATGATAATAGATTTTTAAGCATTCAAATTTTTACTTTGCTTGTGGCTGTCTGGAAGTAAAAACAAGGGGACATGAGTGTGAACGCAAAGCTCAAGCTGTGTCTCTTGAGTAGATAAAACTCAGCTAATTAAATTAACGAGGCCTCGTGCAGGGACAGACTCTGTCCCTTTCCAGTGTTTCGTCTACAGTGAGGAAGAGATAATGACCACACACTGATCTCAAATAAAACAACACACACTCTTCACTTAACAATGCTGTCAGTAAGCACTGGAAACAGAAAGACAGAGAGCATTGCATGCAGAGAAGAGCGATTTATATTCAAATCCATGTCTAGCCTCACTATGGGTTACTACGTCCACATCATATAGTGTTGCTAGGTAACAGCCCCTGAGAGGCTGAATGAAGAGTAAGTTGTAAAAACTAATGTTATGCTACATCATGTGATAAAAATTATGGATTATTATGGATTCAGTGTACTCTGACATAGGAATAGGTTGACCAGTAAGAATTTCAGGATATACGGGTCCAGTTGTGCTCTTCAAAATGTAATGGGATTGAGAACTAAAGTAAAAAAAATTAAATAAAAAATTAATTAAGAATGAAAAAATAAAATAAAATAAAATAACCTGTTTGTTGGCAGATGGGGGGAAAAAGGATCATTCAATTATTCCTTTTTACTACTGATTCATGATACTACTACTACTACTAATAATAATAAGGATAACAATAATAATAATAACAATTAACCATCAATAATTGTTTTGTAATCTCCATAAATTATACACTTCAAACCCAGATTAGGAAAAGATTCCCACATTGTTATTTATTTATTTATTTGTTTCTTTAATTGAATTTAAGAAATATTCCAATATTACAGAATTACAATAGACTCAATTTTTTTTTTTTTTTTTACCAAATAAAAGAACACTGAGCTGCAGGTGAATTGCACTATGGGAATTGTATCACTGACTCTGACTAGCTTGGTATGTCATCAAGGTTTTCTTACATGTTACTAAGCCAGACCATAACAATGGGAAAAAAAAGAAAAAGGAGAAAAGAAAACAAAATAAATTCTAATTCTGAACAGGCAAACATACAGCCAAAGCCACTGCAGTCGAGTGCCCTTGAGGTCATTTAAATGCCATCGCTCATGCCAAAAACACTGTATAAACAGCTTTTTTCAACACCTCAGACTTCATCCCTCCACTGTGATCATGGAGCATTATGAGAAAGACACCAAACTACTAATAATTCAATTGAGGAGAAAAGCACCCCGAAAAGAAGTACTGAAAAAAAGCAGAGCGCTCAGTTGAAATATGAGATTGTATTACAGAGTATTGAGTGAAAATCTGTGGCGAATATATACGTACAGTACATATATAGATATTGTTTCAAAGGCAATTTGAGTGGCCGCACCAATAAGTAGGCTGGAGGTGGCAGCCGCCGTCTCCGAGCTGTGATGGGCTGTCAGACACAAGCCACTGATAAACGAGCAAACGCAATTGAAAGAGACAAGTAATATATATCAGCGTTTTATTCTCTTCTCTCTCTATTTCTCATTCTCTCTCTTATTCCTGATCGCTCCTGGTACTGTTACAGTCCAAAGGCTAGGGAAAAAACAGTAGAGAGGAGAGACAAAGAGGAAACAGTAAAAACAAAAACACCTTATTGTGTTATATTCAAAATCATTCCATTGCTTCCCTAAATGATTTGCTAAGTTGCAACAAACTAATTTTTTTTGTCACTTTCTTTCTCTCTATTTTTGTTACGTGAAAGATTTTGAAGAATATACTAGTTGCTCTTTTCCATGCAATTGCCACAAAAAGGACACGGCACAATTAAGTATTGTAAAATAGTTTTATATGACTCATACGCTATACTATAAATCATCTGAAGCTGTTTGTATGAGAAATGCAAATGTGTGTAAATGCAAGTAATTATTTGATGAATATCTTGATATCTGCCGTAACTCTCCTTGGCATGCTTTTTTTTTCTGTCACAAAATGTGAGTTGGTCACGAATGAGACATTGAATAAAAAACAACACCGACAACAACACAAAAGACAACTCGGCCCCATGTCAATATTTGCAAATAATAAAAACTATTTTGGCTACTTATTGTAATTAATTATTATTATTATTTAAATTAATTTAAAATTAATCATATTTATCAATTATTTTATGAATTAAAAAAGGAAGCAAGTAAACATTTTCTTTGAATAATGTGATTTCATCCTTTTTATTATTTATTCTAATGAATTATCTTATTTTCATTATTACAAACAATTATTATTGGTTCTTGCATATAGAATAGGATGACATACTGCACATGGTCCTTACTCTTTTCTAAGCCATCGCCTTGTGTAAAACCCAGAGCATTTATTATTTATGATGTCTAACCAACAAATCCTGATCCACCAATCCATTGTCCAGCTGAGTGTGTGTCTCTCTCAGAAGGGTTAAGGACTGTGTGTGTGTTTGTGTATTTGTTGACACAGAGCCGGGAATATTGAACGGAGATCGTTAAGTGATTGATGAAGCTGCGAGCGATCAATAACACCTCCGCATGCAGAGTTGAAATGGTCTAAGAGCTGTCCTTGGAAAGAGACAGAGAGACTGAACTAAAGCTAGCTGCCTGGTGCAAGATCAGCTAGTTTCATGGACACAGGACAAGTCTAATGACTGATGTAAATGGAGCTTTAAAAGAATATTCTGGGTTATTTTCTAACCTAGTGTCTATGGACTGCATTTGTGGCATGCTGTCGATAACCACAGACTCATCCTTTTATTGCGCGCAAACAAACACAGAACACAGTTACAGTAAATCAATCATAATGGAAGATTTTGAGAAGCTTTTTTGTTCTTGACTGGTCCAGATCAGCACTGATTATCCTGTCCCTTTAGACAACAACGTGTACTGTAATGTACTGTAACTCTGTTAAAGGCAGGTGCTCTGCTAGTTTGTTGCAATCATGTTTTTGGTTGTTTCTTTAACAAACAAAATTAGGGCTGCCCCCTAAAAGTCCAGAAGAAAATAAAATGCTTTTAAAATTTAAGTCCACAAGGCCTACAAGGCCCATAGTTGCAGAAAAACCTATATATACATAAGTGCTTTGCTGATACTAGAGCAGGTAAATTGCAGATTAAATGAGTTGAATGAGCAAAGAGAGATATGGTAGCAAAGGGCTAAACTACTGAAACAACTACGGACACAACCTACACTTTAAAATGGGTCATCACCAGAGATCAACCATTTTTGCACACTTTCACACCCCCTTCTGGGAGCTTAGTATGTGCATGCCCATTTGAGGACGAAGAGTCTGAGGTGAGGAGAGGTGGACGCCTCCCATCCCAGAGGCGCAGCGGAGGATCTGACCATGAGCTGCAGGAGGGTGTCAGTTTGAGGACACAACAAATGAGCGAGCAAGGTTGCCGAGGGGCTTCAGCCGCACATTACAGATCAAGACAGCCTGCCTCGCCATGGTATTGTAGAGCAAGACAGCCTGTCTCACCTCTGCCTCTATATAACACAGGACAGGCTGACTCACATTCTGCCTCTATAGCTCAAGACAGCTCATCTCGCATTCTGCACCGCGCATTAGTGAGCAACTGTCAAGCATTACGGTTATATCATATCATGTTAGTGATAATGTAGCGCTTTAGTGTTCATTGCTATATATTCAGGAACTGTGGATAATGTAACTGCAAATGTATAGGTCTTACCCTTTCCTTTAGCTTGGCCAATTGTTCTCTGTAGAAGGCGTCCTGCTTCCGGAGCTCTTTATCTCTCTCCTCTAACTGTCTAGCCTGTGGTAAACACACAAAAAAACACACAACTGGATTCAGTACAAATCCCGTAAACTATAGGAGGACCTCAGTTTTGTAGAATCTGTACACCACAAAAAGAGATATTAAGTATGGCGTTCATGCTGCTCTTTTCCATATAATGACAGTAAATGGTCCAAAGCACCCTAATAATGTAACAGTTGACAATATGGCTTGTTCACTATATTTGAGCTTCTGAAGTCATTTGAGAGCTTTATATGAAGAACAGACAGAATGAATGTAAATAAATGTTCATTATAATGCACCTTTCTTATACTAAAAGTGTATTGTTTCTTGTTTTATCCTTGTTCCAGACCTTTAATCATAAAATATATATTTAAAAAAATTATAAAAATATTGGTGTAATTTCCATCACTAATAAGTTTTTTTTTCTTCCAAAAGTTAGTGTATTTGTTTAAATTTTAAAAATCATAATATGTCATTTCCAAGTGGCCAAAACTGTTAAAAGTGTAAAAATATGAATAAATTGGGTGTATTTATGATACATAAAGATCTAGCTATCAAATTTGCCTTAGCAAGACAAAAGAGTCTTGCCATTTCATTCCAAAAATAATTTCCACCACATAATGTAGAAATTCAATTGATGAATATTATTTATAATGCACCTTTCTTATACTAAAAGTTTTGAACAGTTTCTTAAAACAAGCAAATATAGGAAAATTTAGCTGGACACACCATATTTGAATATATGCAAACTTATTTAGAGATTAGCAGTTAAATATAACTTAAATACCTTTTCCTCACAAAAAAAAAAAAAAAGAAAGAAAATACTTCAGAGGATGGCACATTTGGAGCACTTGCATGGTTCTTTAAATCATTTGAGCTTGATAGCCCCTGGTCACCCTTTACTTTTACCGTATGAAAAAGATAGTGTTAAATTTCTCCCCTTTTGCTCCATTGAAAGATGTAAGTAAATCAGGTTTGTAACAACATAAGGCAGAATTAATGATGACCGAATTTAAATTTTAGTGGTAGTTAACAACATTACTAGTGTATATTTCCTCAGCCACAATTATAACTATTCTAAGTCTTTACACATAGCAGCACCATAGATTTTCCTCAGTAGCAGCACAATAGATGCAGTAGAGTCATTATGGCCTCAGGTAGCTGGTATTGTGAAAGATGACACAGACCTTTGATTATTCCAAGGGCATCAGTTCATGACAGGGTTCATGTGGGAATGTTCACTAAAACATCTCTGTGTGTTAGAGGCTTAGCGCGTGTGTGTGGATGTAAGAGACAAAGCGATAAGATCAGCAGTGGAAGAATAGAGAATCTTTATGGTCCTATCCGTGATTCTCTGTCCTATCGCACATGCCTCTCCCCCTCCGTCACTCCTGACCTTCAGCTTCTGGAAATGACCCTCACTAATTTATAACACACATTTGAAGAGGAGATATACTGACAACCATGTTTACTGATTGTAATATTTTTATTTATGGCCTTTTGTGGCAAAAAATAAAGTGTATAGGACTTAGAAACCTTTGTGATATATGATATGATATATATATATATATATATATATATATATATATATATATATATATATATAGATACACACAAATCTATATTGGAGGCATTTTAAAATATATTTACAAAATTTTACATTACTATTATTATAATTTAGTTGTTCTTTGAAATAGTTCTTTGAAATATGGTCAAAAATCATGAGATTAATCACAATTATGCTATTTTATTAACAGTTCTTTTTGTGCACATAAAATCTGCTATCAACTCAACACATACTAAATATTAACCAAATAATAAATACTATTTCAAAAATATGCTTTATAAAATCACTATTACCATTCTGGTGGGTTTTCCAGTCAACAAAAAGTGAGTAAAAATTTGTGATTATTTAACTTTAGGTTTTTATTTCCTTTTTTTTATGTTTTGCTGATCATATTGAATTTATGCTAACATATAGCAGCGTAGATGCAGCATTATGCAAAAGTTATAGATAGAGCAAATCACATTCAGCCATGATTAATTTATTTCATAAGCAAAAGTGCCTCAACAATGAAAAATAATTTCTTAGCTGGTGTACAAACACAATGGCAAGAAAATGACTTCAAATGAAAGAAAAACGATGATTAGAAAAAACAATCATCAGTAAATTACAGAAAAAGAGAGTGAAAGAGACAGAGAAAGAAAGAGTGAAAGCGAGAGTGTGTTTTTAGGCATGCAGTACTGCAGCAGGAAGCAGGTTGAGACAGATATGGGATGTATAAATCAAACCTCTTATGCCTTACCTTTCTCTCCATCTGCTGGAGTGAGGGAGCGGAAAGAAAAGAACACAGAGAAAGAGAGAGCAATTTAACGATGAAGTTCCTATAATTACATTCGGTATTCAAAAGGCGGAAGCTTGCACACACACACACACACACACACACACACACACACACACACACACACACACACACACACACACACACACACAAACTGCGGTGTGAAGCAGTGGGGTGTTTACTGTAGTGTATGGACACAGAGACCGTACAGTCTGCTCCGTGTTATCAAACACTGTCGCAAGGTGAGAAAGAGCTCTTCACAACAAATCTCGTCTAAAATCTAGACCCTGAAAATCTGATCTAATCCCAATCTAATCAGAGCAGAGCAATCTTCATCAGAGCTTTACTCCAGCGCTCATGGAGGCCTGTGATGCTGATGAACTTCTCTCTGAGAAATATATATATATATACATATATATCTATCTATATATATATATATATATATATATATAAACCCGCAGGTAAGTCTGCCATGATTTCTAGGTCACTAAGATGAGTTAATAATTAAACTTCTTCATCTTCTTACACACGTACACACTAAATTCTCATTCATTTTGTTATTGAAAAGGTAACATCACCACATGATATCATTATAACCAGGGGGGCACATAAGTTTTTTGGTCTGGTTCTCTTGAGAGCACCTGGAGATTTGGTTTGGTACTCATAATGCACATAGTGTGACCCATTTAACTGGGAATTTTTTTTTTTTTATCTGTAAAAAAAAAAACAAAAAACCTTTTATTAATTAATAATAGCAACAATAGTATTATTGCACTTAATTTAGTTTTTTTCATATATATAAAACAATAAACAAAGTTTGATAACACTATTATAAAACACTTAAATAAAAATATAATTATTTTATATAGTACACTTAAATTCAATGCTAAAACTTACCCTTTTCTTTTCTTTTTTTTTTATAAAGGATTTAAAAAAAAAATTTATGGATTCAAAATATTCAAACCTAAAATCAGCAATCAGATGTTTTGCATATTTTTATATTTTGTTTGTGCATGTATACCGTTTATGTGCAGTCCTGATTATAAATTGTATACTTTTCTACAGAAGACTGGTGTTTGATATCTGCTTGAGCATTACAGGTCTTTGTAAGAGCATTTCTAAGTGATTATTAAGGTATTCTGATTAGTGGTTGACCGATATATCGCCAAGGCCGATAAATGAAGCGGTATCAGCTTCAGCCAATAAGTGGTTTTTGTTACTGAGAGCCCTTTTTGTTACGGTGTTTATATACTGTATATATATATATATATATATGTGTGTGTGTGTGTGTGTGTGTGTAACCTGACGTACTAAAATAAATAAAAATTCAACTAAAACAACACAGATGCAAAAAAAAAACATAAAACAGAGATATTTAATTTAAAAAAATACTTTAATACATTAAAATGCAAGAGAAAAATGCTCAAATCCAACCACACTGCCTCTTACACACACACACCAAAATTACCACTGAGATTTGAATGGACGGTGGCCATTAGACAACAGCATGAAGCCCAAATGTGTTGCAAAAATAAATCCAAAACAGATATCTGGCTACTGGTAAGCATTATCTACTAGCTAATGTAGTTTATGAGGCCTAAGTGATATCATCTGATTTCACATAGTTGACAATAAGACAAACGACATGTGTTAAGAAAATAACCAGGGTCATTTTGATTTAACATTTCAGGTAGGTTTAGAGTGGCCCATGACATGTACGTGGGTGTGTATAACACGCTTTACTAGCAACACAACCGCAGTTTAATCGAGTCCCACACCTGCAGCAGTGAAGACGGACAGAACTGCTCTCCAAAAACACCCACAGCCCTCCACAGAAGCAGTCCAACCCTCTGGCAGAATAAACCTGACCTCTGTGTTGTTCCCCTCCAGCACTCACACGTACACACAAACACATTCAAGTCAGCGAGCCAATCGAGGCCCTTGCGTGGGCGAGAAGCATTGTGGGTAATCAGTCAAGGAGACATTATGACTCCAAATTTTCTATGGAAAGAAATGCGGCTACTGCCATTGACCTTCAGCACACATACACACACACACACGGAGCAGCTGCATTCACAGACCAGTAGGTAAACACAGTGAAAGCGTATCGAATGAGCAATTAAAGAACAGGGAGGCGCTGCCACCGATGTGCGCACAGGGATTTTCCCTCTCATTCAACACATCATACAGGGCATATGGCAGCCCTCCGTCGCTCAGTCACACAGGCTGTCAGGATTATTTCCATCACATCACACTCATTCAGTTTCCTACAGGTATTATAATAACATTACACTGCTAACAAAGGCCCCCGAGTCACATGACCAATCGCTCGCTATTATCCCACTAATGACGAACAGGGAGTGGGATGGGAGGCGGAGAAATGAAAGTGAAACTACAAACACTGAGAACAAGAGATGGGGAGGATGGGAGGGAGGACAATGAGAGTGATTTATCATACAAGCTGTCACACCTCTCGTGACATGTGTCCGGATGGAGAGAGACCCACAGCAAACTCCAATCCCGCTGTTCAACAAAGACTGTTTTTCGTTTTTAAACAAACTGGTGACTCCCCATCAGAAGAGAAGTGGGCTACAAGAGAAACAAATCACTATTTTTTTCCCCCTTCAGACCCAATATAGGTAGCAACTTGAAGACCAGTCTGAGACTAATAGGGACTAATTCTCAAAGCAATCTGCATTGAAATGTGCCGCTCAAACGGTTTAGATCAAACTGAAATGATAGCTTAAAATAATCAGACTTCAGACTATTTTGTCCAATTTTTGTTTTCTTGCCAAACCTGCTAATTGCATCAGTGAATAATTGTATAGGTAAATACATATTTTTTTTAAATATATACAAAAATATTTGTACATGAAAGAAATTTAATTCAGATTTTTTTGTCACATGGCATTCTGGAGAGTTACTCAGGGTTGGGTATCCCCAATTTTTCCGTCTTTATTAGGTCTGTATGTCTTCGATTTTAGAGTGATTTGATTTAAACCATCTATTACTTTCACAATTATATTATATTTCTGAAAAGTTACTGGCCTTATTTAGCCACATCCGATTTGTGAAATCCCATTTGGCAGTCGTTGACCGTTTATTCTGGGCCAAGTTTCCAACATTAGGATTCCTCAGAAAAGAAATGCAGAGTGGCAGGTGCTACACAGAGCAAAACGTTTGGCATTGTTTCCTACCAGATTTTCTGGTGTATGGAACTAGAAGTATCTGAATAATCTAAATTAAACTTATTATTTCACTGTGACAATGAGTGCCAAGTTTTGAATACCAAATAGATATTGTTGATGTGTGAATGTGGGAAGTTGTGCTCCATTTGCTCATCTGACTTGTGTCAGTAGTTCAGAACGAGTTGTTTTTGCAGCTTAGTTTTGATCAATTTAAGAAAAAATGTAACACAGTGAAGAAAGTTTTGAGTTCTGAATGTATATGCTTTCGGAATAGAATGAACGGTTATTTCGAAAGGTCAATGAAAAGTTGATTTCTCATTATATGACCCATTAAAAACGCAGCAATCCCTGAGAAAATGTTTGTGCTGTTGTCTCCCACTCACACCCATTATAACATAAGCTTTCATTGCATGACTCAATGGAACATTCAGGTTATTTTCAATCTAAAGTTTACGCACAATACTATAAGTGCTTCAACAAAAAATACAATAACTGTAAATGCATTTCCCATTCGTTCATCCACATAGATGGATGAGCAAGACACCCAATGTGCCACAGACAGACATTAAGTTGACTATAATCTAAGCCATTCTTTTAAAGACACAACCAGAGATATCGACAAAGGAATCTTCTGTAAAATGAGCAATAAAAACAGATGCCCAGTCACATTTATCATTCTGTATCTGGTAAGTGAGAATTCAGCACTGCCCAAAGCAACAGATGGGCTGCATGTCCTCCAGCTCATAGAAAAAAAACAAAAAAAAAAAAACTTATAATACGTCAAAAAACTTTGTTTTAATTGCAAGCTCGCCTCTTCCCACACAATCTCCGCGCTCGCATAACAGGATGACTTCAGCATCATCGCAGCAGACCCCATGGTCAAATTAAACGGGTGGTTTAGAAGGAAGAGTGTCTTGCTGAATATCAATTAGCTGCAGCTGAATAATTAAGAAGAGCAATGTTTTTAATTAGCCGAGTGCTGCAGAGATTGAACTAGCGTGGAATGTACCGACATAACAGGTAAAAGCATGTGCTGCGTCAGGGAGATATTTTAAAAATGCCTCGTTCTTCCTATTTCCATCAGTCTACAGTATCTCCATTCACTGATCTGTCATCTGCTCTCCAATGCAAAGTACAGTGACGTTTCGGCAGCTCAACTCGGGTCCGGAAGGTTCGTGCCTTCCCTCATCTCGACTTGAGGTGAACATGGTCTTAATGAAGCGGAAAAAATGCTCGCAAGCAGAGACCAACGCATGAGACAACAAATCAAAGCTCTTTGTTAAAAATGGCGTCTCTTTCACCATGACCTTCGACGGCCGAACCAAACAAGGTCAGAGTTACTCAGGCCCTGGCATCCATCACAAGGAACTCAGTTGCCAGAACAAACTCAGGAGTTCACACGTCCAGCAGGCACAGGTTGAAGGTCAAATGTCGGGTCACAGCCAGCCTGTTTAGATCTAATTGGCACTGAGAAGAACAGGAATAAAAGTTATAATGAGAGAGCGTAAAAGTGTAAGTTGGAAGAAAAACGTGCAGGTTAGAAACCGAGAGTTTCCAAAAATATGATGATTAATATCATGGCGAAACTGTTTCGGGAAGCTCAGTGCAGATAAAACATCAACATATCTTTAACAAGGTCGATTTATGCATGGCAAATAAGGTAGTCCTTCAAATTTCGCACAGTTTCAAGCGAACCATTTTTCTCTACGGAACGATCCTTCGCCCCCTTGAGATCACATCCTGCTAAAAGGTGTCTGGGAAGCTGGTGTATTACCCAGCAGTCTGTGCTGCTATGACAGGAAGGGTCAGTGGATAATTGAGAGGGATGCTGAACAGAGGTCAGAGGTCATTCTTGCGTAGGCAGGAGTTGACGGCCCCCTGTGTAGGTCTGGACATGTCCTCCACTGAGACACAATGGGGGAAAAAAAATTAACTGTCCTGGCAGAGTCTGGGCCTCATTTTCTGTGAGCAAAGATCAAATTAGCGGTCAACCAGAAGGCCTGTCCCATACTATTAAAGGGACCAGATACAAAGATTTCCCAATATGACTTGGTGGCCTATATCCAAGACCCCACTCTACGAATGTCTTGGTACTCTGACACCATGATCGATCCAATGCCCTAAAACACACAGCATGTACACGCTTCTCTGTCCACCTGTCAAGAAGTATCTCCATCCGATCCATATGAATTGACAAAGTCACCCCATATGCTCACAGACAGATATATCAAAATTAGTGTCTGGTCTTAGAATATTGTCATTTAAATATTGCGTATTCTAATCTCAAATACTGCCAATTTATATCGGTTTCTTCTGTAATGCAAGTACCTTTCCTAAGGTCATCAGATCACCAAATATAATCAAATACGGCCACTTTGAGTGGTTAAAATTAATAAAATGCCTAGATAGCAACTATGTTAACATTGTAGATGTGTAAGGCCTGTATCTGAAATATAATTTTTTTTCTCCCACCGTGCAAACCCACATCTAGGCCCATTTTCATACCTTAAACTACATTTTATAATAAATATGTTTGCATATGTTTTTTTCAATAATGTTTTTCAGCATTAACAGCCAGGTCAAATTATTTTTTTTTTACATGAATTACATGAACGTAATGTGACATACTGCATAGCCGCGTGCTAGATTTACCCTTGCTGTAAAAATGAAGGACAGAGAAAACAGTTGGTAACAAGGTGTTAGACCTCTGTATGTAAGGCATTCCTTATATATGGAATGCCTTAATATTAATGAATACAATTTGTTTTGTTTGTTTAAAAAGTACTATATATAACCGTAATTATATACTATATTGAACTGTAACTGACTGTATTGATTAGTATCAGTATTAGTAAAATACTTATGTATACATAAGAAATTATTTAAACAGTAAATATAGTTTAAATTAATTTTATGACATTTAACATTGAAAACATTAAAAATGAATTATATTAAGAAATTACATGAATAAATGTTAATTTTTAAATGCCCTATTTGCCATTCAGACCAATTAAAATGTCACGTGAACAAACTTACAAAAATGTTGAACGTGGACACAAAATTTGGTGGTGTGAACATACTCTAATTTTTTCATATGCTGAATGGCTGTGTGTCAATGATGTTTAGAGCCCATGCCACTGTCTGTGCCAGGCCAGCTGCCAGTCTACGGGTCAAAAGTGGACCAACCTGATCACAAAGTTTGATTAATTGACTGATCAGCAGCCCGAGGTATTAACTGATGGCTAAAGCACTTTTCAGCTTGTGTTATCTCTGCTGAGGCCATATGGGGAAAACCATGGGGAAATCAAATCATCAGTCACGTTCATGGAGAACAGTCTCTAAGGAGGGCTAAGCCATCTATTATCAGCCGAATAAAGAGGGGAGAGACACCCCTGTAGAAAGAGAGGAGCAGAGGTAGACAATAGAGAGGAGATCCAGGACAAAACAAAAGAGTGTTCCTCTCTTATTATCTAACTAGAGGACGCACGAAAGGACCCAAAAGGCAGAACAATTGCCTTTGGAATAAAGTTCTCCCTCATGGGAACAAGGGAACAAATAAGAGGTGAAAGAGAAAGGGATAGACACAAAGAGCGAGAGAGAGGGTCAAGGTAAAACTGAGATACATAATTGAGAGAAAAAGAAAGAGAAGTGTGGCTGCCCTTCAGACATGCAGTTGACTTTGGACTTCATGCTGATGGTGACCGCATGACTTTTGTGTGCATGACCTCAGTCAGGCGGTACTGTAACGAAATGGAGCTGTTTACATATTCATGTCCGCTGGGGCCTTCTGGGTAAAGGAGGGCTGCCCTTGGTATCTCCCAGTCAACTTTATTTCCATGGCAGTTCAAGGTGAGCCTTGTTTGACCATTTCTGTCTACAATAACTAGTCTTTCTTTTATCACTTGCAATTTGAGATGTTTGTCTTTTAATATGCTGCCTCTATGGTTTATTTTTTTTTTTTTTAAGAAGAAAGGACTTGAATAACCACAATATCAAAACAAAAAATTCAAGCACCTTGCTCCAAAACAAAACAAAAAACAAACAAAATCCCACAGAAACAAGCGAACCAAAAAGCAAAAAAACAAGCAAAAAACAAAAATGAAACAAAAACTAAACAAAACAAAAAAAAACACAAACCAAACAAAAGAAGAAGGCCATAACAAAACCAAACATCTGCTTTAGTTTTGGTAACCTAAAATGCATACTTTTAACCATAAAAAAAAAAAAAACACATTACAGCTACCATACAACACTAAACTAAAACACTCACAACTTGAACAAAATAAAAATAATTATTCTGAGAGATACGCTTTCACACACAAAAACTGGGAGTGAAAATTTAGATTGTGCTAAAAGATTCTACCGCAGATCTGTGACCGATGGCAGGACAGTAACTCCCACGTGGCCGCTCACATCGGTGCTCACATCTTCCCAATTAAAAGGCAGATAAACAGCAAGGCTGTGCTCTCACCACACTCTCAGCAATTATCAGTGTGCCTCAATTCACTGTGGAAAGTGTTGTCTTCATTTGCAAAAACATGTTTTTTTAACTGTTTTCCTAATGCAGATGACATGGAAACAAAATGAAACGGAGGCAGCTGGTAGCAGCAAGTCCACAAAGAATGAATCAAGGGTGAATAAAGCCAATGTCAATATGGGCATTAGTGGAAATCTAATTATAGTATTTGTCCATCTGGAGAAACCTCATGAACTTGTCCATTCGCATCCGGGTACAGCCCTTTTTACTCAAAGACACATGTTCAATCATGTTTACTATGTAAATTTAGGAAGGGATAATGTACAGTCGGCCGGTCGTTATCGCAAAATGAACCCAGACGGCGGAAAAGGGGTCTTAAATCACCCTGAAAGGGTTTATTTAGCTATAATGACCGTCTGACTGTACATTATCCTCTTTATTAAAAGTCTACTTACCAAATAAATGAATAAATAAATAGACTTGAAATATCGATTCGAGTTATTTAATTACACTGGGAAAAAAAGAGACTGTGTAGTAGAGAAAAAAAAAAAGCTCTGTGGTCTTTAGAAAAAAATATTTATGCACAGGATTCCAAAACTGACCAATCAGAAACAACTATTTTGGAAACGTGTATAACAGTTTAACTACTAAAGATACTTCGATCTCAGCGTCCTTCACCTCAGCACAAAGTCAAAATACACCTTTATTCATTGTACAGCTCACAACGCTTCGGGCAAAATTTAATTGCAAATCTACGCCCGTAATGAAGTGTTATAATCAAGGATTAGGGTGGCGGATAAGGAAAGCCCAGATCACAACAAGCTACATTCCACTCATTTCAGTCTTTCTGGAGCTCTGCTACCTTTGCAGAGAAAGTGATTTTTTCCCCCTCATTTTATATAACTGGGGAAAGTCAGTTTCAAGATTTAAAATGAGGTCTAAAAATAGCAGTGTTTTCAAATACCTTCTCTCTCTAGGGGCATGGCTACATGCAGAAACCCTCCTGTTGCCTTTTGGGCTGTAAATTGACTTCACAAGCTGCTCTGTCAGAAAGCAGCTTTCCTGACACCTGCTGCCATCCATCAATCCAACCCTGGCCGAAGCTCGTGGAAACGGGCGGCCGGCTGAGCCAATTAGCTGCCGGGGTGAGCGCCGGGCACCGATGCCAACCGGAGACCCAGCCAATTAGGGCCAGTTTCAGAACACTGGCACTGCATGTGGGCAGCAAAGGCTACAGAACTCAGTGAACAAGAGGGAATCAGCAGGGAGTCCAAGCCTAGAAGAAGACGAGGGAAAACAGACACAGAAACGCACACACACACAAAGCGGGACTGTACGTTACACACCTAATTTAGTGAAACTGAAACCAACCATCCAAACACCCACACATTCACATGCTCAACATACACGGTTAGTCTTAGATTACCATAAATCCGAAAAAAATTAATAAATAAATATGCAAGCCTACCTCACTGCATTGGCATAACATCATTTTGCAGTCACAATTTGCATCCATTGTTAGTTTGCATGTACTGCCATTACAAAGCTATTTGATATAATGGTGTTGGGGGAACATGTTACATGCTGACTAATCAGACAGCTTTTGCCAAGTAATAAAATGTAATTAATGAATATGAATGAACTGTTTATTTATTCATAAACTATTTATCTGTTTATGAAAACTCAAAATAAAGCAGGTTACTGATACTAAATTAAGTACCATGCATAATCTTTATTTCTAAAAAAAAATGCAAACATGTACATGCATCTTGATCACATATTATTGTAGCACGGTTTGTGCTGAATACAAAAAAAAAAAAATACATATTACATGTTGGCCAATAGTATAAGTAGCTGAAATAAGCACAAATATCAGGGAATGTTAAAACATCTCAAAGGCCCCAAAATCACCTCAGAACCCAGAGGGTTAAAATAATGTATATAAAAAGTAAATAAATCATTCAATAAAATAACTTTTATTTACATAATCTCTTCAAATTATTATCTGCATAAGCTTGCACCTTAATTATAAATGTTTTTAAGAATCAGAGACTAAAGAATCTGTAGACATTCACGAGTCTGTAGTTTTTCCAGAGCACTGAATCTGCCCACTATTTGCATGAACAAAAACGTCTCTCAAGTTCTTTGGTTTCGCAGCATGTTTTAATTCATCCCCATAGTGGTTATGAGATGTTGAGATCAACTTAGGACAACTGAGAGACTTTTACGGCTCCAAAAAAGAAGGCAAACAGTCATTGATACTCAAAACAAACTTAAGAACCAATGTTGTTTAAACTTTTAAACAGGATTAGATAGTGTAAATCTAGTTATTTTATCTTATGGAATACATGTACACATCTGTTATATATATAATTGGTTGAAAATCTTATAGATCCTGGAAAGGTTATGGAAACTTTTAAGAAACCCCAACCTGTATGAATACTAACACATTTCCATTTATACTGCAGATCACACACACACACACACACACACCACCCCGCCCCACTTAAGACTAAAGCTGAAGAAAACTCATTTCTCAGACCTCTTGAGCAAGGTAAAGAGGGGAAACATTTTTTCCCTCCCCAAATACCACCTACTAGTACATCCAATTCAAAAACCAGCAAGTTCTCTTTAATACCTGGGAAATTAAATTGTGGGGTATTATCAGTCAGGGCCAGTCAGCTGTATCTAAAATGAAACAGCATTTGAAGCACGCAGATTTGCAAGGGGGATGCTTGCTAAGGCTGGCGCTATTTGAAGGCCGCCAAAAAGAAGAGAGGAAGAAAAAAAAGAGAGCGAGCGAGAGAGAGAGAGAGGTTGGGGAAGGGGACATTTGTACTCTAGAAATACAAGCTTAACTGAAGTGGCGTCTGCAGACCATCCAACCATCAAATAAAAACATCTGCAGACTCTAATAGGTTGAGCTGATTGTAGAAGTCAGAAACTCGATTTGAGATCAGAGGGGGGGGCGGGGGGCTTCTTAAAAAAAAAAGTCCAGCCATAGTTCAAACTATCAACTGATATTAAAGTAATACTGTTTGTTAAAAGTGCAGTTACATAAAATGATTCAGATCATATGCATTCACATGAAATGAAGACTCGGTTCAGTAGTCAAAAAATAATTACAGTAATCAATTAAAAAAATAAATTAATCATGACTAATTGTAAATGAAACCGTTTAAAGTAGTCACACCATTAAGTGTACTAAATATACTGAGCGCACATGAAACAATTACCACAAGAATTTTATTTCTTTCTTTTAAAGGATTATAATTATTTTTACTGTGGCTTAAGTGTTAGTTAAGTGATGAATATTTTGGCACGAGAGCTTTACACAATCAGATAACTGCTAAACACTTTCGGGTGACTGCAAAAACAACAATCCCTGGTGATTTGCAGGGCGAGGAAATGTCAGGGATTTTATGCTTTTCTCAGGCGCACATTTCAGGAGCTTTTGCAAGACTGTCTGTTCTTTTGTCTCAACAAATCACGTCGCCAGCCATCGAATCAGTTGCATCGGTCACTGACTTGGAGATTGATGACTCTGCGTTTGATTGAAATGTTCGCCCCAGGGTTTGCCAGTGTCTGAATGAAATGATATGCGTTGTGATTGATTGGCTGTCCTGAAAGATCGCTTGAGGGCCAGAGTCAGTGAAACCCAAACACTACCAGACTTGACGAGTTTATTAATGTCTAGAATCGCTGACAGCATGTATGGTCGAAGAGATACACGAGAACTTTTCATCACGGTGCAGAAATCACAAAATGTCATTGCAAACATCTACAATGAGCAAGTTCGATATACTCAACAAGTCTATGGAAAAAATGACACTCTATTTGGGAGTCTAAGGAAAAACAAGCGATTTTAAGGGTAAAATAACATCCATTCTTGCGTTCACCAAACAAGCTGACGGACAAAAGTCCAGAACAGCAAAATAAGATGGCTTACCACATAAGTGTACATTGCAAGAACTTTTAAAAGCTAGCAGAAGTCAGGGTCTTTCGGGCTGAAAATAACAGAGATTTGTTACTAAGCTGGTGTGCTTGGAGGAAAATGATTCATGGTTTCAGGTAGAGTCAGCGCTTTGTTTGAGGAGAAGGAGAGCCATCGGAACAGCGACCTCAGAGCTCTTGGCTTGGGCGAGAAAATTGGAGAGGCTAATTTGGACGTGCGAAGACCGTTCCCGGAGAATGCAGCTGGCACTTACACTCA
Organism: Carassius auratus; assembly: GCF_003368295.1. Classification (NCBI taxonomy): domain Eukaryota; kingdom Metazoa; phylum Chordata; class Actinopteri; order Cypriniformes; family Cyprinidae; genus Carassius; species Carassius auratus. Next base: position 16,511,879 of record NC_039246.1, read on the forward strand.
GCACTCAGCTATTGTACGTGACAAACAGTGTTTGAAGTCCAGAGCACGGTGTGAATTCTGATGAGAGTGGGATCGATATCTCCTTGAACGAGGAGTGGAAAAATAAAATGCTCATAGAGCAGCACTGGTCAGCTTAATAGTTCACAACCTTTGAAATACAAGCTGTGTTTCTCAGGCATTAGGCTCCAGTCGTCTCTGAGAAGCAAGTCCTGGAAATGTGGTTTTCAGTTGGTTGCCAAAATAAAATTTTTAAAACAATGTTTTGAATATTCACATTAACCACAATGACAAAATTACACAACTTTGTGATGCATACACAATTAAGTTTCCAATAGACTGTATAGTCAGATTTGTTTCAATTGGTTTCAATTTAGTAAATAAAGAATATGAGAGTAACAGCATTATAGTTGGTAATAACAGTTGGTAATCTGGATAAATTTTCTTTAAATTGTTTTTGAATAATAAAAAATTCTGACCTTAAAAAGCTTAAAAACAGCTAGTAAGCTTATTTATAAATAATATCATAAATATATCATAAATACAGCATATATATATATATATATATATATATATATATATATATATATACAGTCTTGTTCAAAATAATAGCAGTACAATGTGACTAACCAGAATAATCAAGGTTTTTAGTATATTTTTTATTGCTACGTGGCAAACAAGTTACCAGTAGGTTCAGTAGATTGTCAGAAAACAAACAAGACCCAGCATTCATGATATGCACGCTCTTAAGGCTGTGCAATTGGGCAATTAGTTGAAAGGGGTGTGTTCAAAAAAATAGCAGTGTCTACCTTTGACTGTACAAACTCAAAACTATTTTGTACAAACATTTTTTTTCTGGGATTTAGCAATCCTGTGAATCACTAAACTAATATTTAGTTGTATGACCACAGTTTTTTAAAACTGCTTGACATCTGTGTGGCATGGAGTCAACCAACTTGTGGCACCTCTCAGCTGTTATTCCACTCCATGATTCTTTAACAACATTCCACAATTCATTCACATTTCTTGGTTTTGCTTCAGAAACAGCATTTTTGATATCACCCCACAAGTTCTCAATTGGATTAAGGTCTGGAGATTGGGCTGGCCACTCCATAACATTAATTTTGTTGGTTTGGAACCAAGACTTTGCCCGTTTACTAGTGTGTTTTGGGTCATTGTCTTGTTGAAACAACCATTTCAAGGGCATGTCCTCTTCAGCATAGGGCAACATGACCTCTTCAAGTATTTTAACATATGCAAACTGATCCATGATCCCTGGTATGCGATAAATAGGCCCAACACCATAGTAGGAGAAACATGCCCATATCATGATGCTTGCACCTCCATGCTTCACTGTCTTCACTGTGTACTGTGGCTTGAATTCAGAGTTTGGGGGTCGTCTCACAAACTGCCTGTGGCCCTTGGACCCAAAAAGAACAATTTTACTCTCATCAGTCCACAAAATGTTCCTCCATTTCTCTTTAGGCCAGTTGATGTGTTCTTTGGCAAATTGTAACCTCTTCTGCACATGAGTTTTTTTTAACAGAGGGACTTTGCGGGGGATTCTTGAAAATAGATTAGCTTCACACAGACGTCTTCTAACTGTCACAGTACTTACAGGTAACTCCAGACTGTCTTTGATCATCCTGGAGGTGATCATTGGCTGAACCTTTGCCATTCTGGTTATTCTTCTATCCATTTTGATGGTTGTCTTCCGTTTTCTTCCACGTCTCTCTGGTTTTGCTCTCCATTTTAAGGCATTGGAGATCATTTTAGCTGAACAGCCTATCATTTTTTGCACCTCTTTATAGGTTTTCCCCTCTCTAATCAACTTTTTAATCAAAGTACGCTGTTCTTCTGAACAATGTCTTGAACGACCCATTTTCCTCAGCTTTCAAATGCATGTTCAACAAGTGTTGGCTTCATCCTTAAATAGGGGCCACCTGATTCACACCTGTTTCTTCACAAAATTGATGACCTCAGTGATTGAATGCCACACTGCTATTTTTTTGAACACACCCCTTTCAACTAATTCAACTAATTGCCCAATTGCACAGCCTTAAGAGCGTGCATATCATGAATGCTGGGTCTCATTTGTTTTCTGAGAATCTACTGAACCTACTGGTAACTTGTTTGCCACGTAGCAATAAAAAAATATACGAAAAACCTTGATTATTCTGGTTAGTCACATTGTACTGCTATTATTTTGAACAAGACTGTATATATATATATATATATATATAGACACAGACACACACACTTAAATAAATTAATACTACTTTCATCAAGGACACATTAAGTTAATCAAAATATACAGTATATATAAAATTACATTTTTTGTTACTTTCTATTCATCAAAGAATCCTGAAAAATATTACTTATTTCATTTGCATGTTCACTCAAAGATTTTCAGTTTTTCATTTCAGTATAAGTTTTCACAATAACAACAATAATAATAATAAATAGTAAAAAATATAAACTACTGTCCAAAGCTTAAGATCAATAACACTATTTTTAAAAAAAATAATACATTTATTCAGCAAGGACATTAATTTGATCAAAATTGACAAATACATTTTATGATGTTACAAAAAATATATCAATTTCAAATAAATGTTACTTTAAATTAAAGAGTAATATTGTGAAATATTAAGACACTGTACATTTGATAAATCAAATTATAAATACATTTAAGAAAATTAGTCTTGGTAAACATAAGCAACTTTCAAAAACATCACAAAAAAACTCAATGACTCCACACTTTTGAATGGTAGTGTATTTGTACATTATTTAATTATATAAAAATATCATTTAAATACTGTAAATCAATGCAAATATCTAATAAACACATACAAACATATATAATAAAGATAATAAAGTTACTATCAAAATCCAAAAGCAAACCATCAAGATGTTTAGGGCCCAATAGAGTTCTAAAGACAAAGTCAAGGAAATCCTGCTGTCTTGACGACCTGCCTCTGCTAAGACGGCTCCAACCCAAGAGAACACGACTAATACCGTAGGAACCCAGTGGCCCGTGTAAATGTCCCATGAGTGAGCGTGTACACTGCCTGGCTAATGCATTTGTAAAGCAAACTGCAGAAACCCTGAAGTGTGGCACTGCGCCTCTGACTCGCAGTGAGAACGCATTTCAAAAGCCTGATTGATGTTTAATGATTGAACGCCTTGCAGTCAGGCAGAAACACGCTCAGAGGAAGGAGCTAGGACAAAGGACTTAACAAATCATCTTTGAAAGGTCCATCTATTCAAAGTGTGCTGAGAGCAGCAGAACCGTGTACTACCCCAGCAAGGACTTTCAAACACTTATTGATGTTTTGGAGGCAATTTAAACTCATTTCAATTTCCAATTACTAACAGGTTGAACATTACTTTGTGATAAAAGAATAATGTATTGATCAACTCACTATATCTTGTGCGTGTGTCATGTTTATTTAACATATTCTCACTCTGTTGATGCGTGAATCAATTATTTTTATTTTTATTCAGCAATGAGGTCATTTACATGCAAAAATTATTGACCTACACATGCTGCTAAGCAAAAAGACATCTAGCCATAACTTGGAATCAAAAAATTGTTGGATGGGATAAAACAACAAGTGTGAAGGCCTCTAGAAAGTCCCATTTGTAGTTGAAAACCGTGAGATTACAATGAAAGTGTGGCAGGTTAGTCTCCAGCCTTTCACAGGGAAAAAATCATTTCAAGGAGAAAAAAAAAAAAACGAAATAAAAAGAAAAGAGTTTTATGATAGCACTGTCAGAACAGATGATTACATGAGAAAAAGCGGCATGAATCTGGCGATAACCCTTCAAATTCTATTAAAGAAGCTCCGCTCAAAGAAGAACTCCAAATTGAGAGGGATGAAATGTGTGTGATGATGTCCGTGAGTGAAAATTTTCTGTTAAGAGAAAAAGACAAGAACCTGTCCACCTAATTTTCTTCTGTGTGTGTGTGTGTGTGCTCCATTCATACTGAAAGGAAAAGACATATATCAAGACATGTCTAGTTCTCCTCATTGATCCATATTATTTATTTAAACATACACGTCTATTTCCTGAATCCTTGATGAGCAGTGAAAAGTGCAAAACACTCAAGCCCAAATACTTAACACATGATTAAAGCATCACAGTACTGTATACGAGCAACTATTTACTGACCTGAACTGTTATTGTGCAACATTTTACAGTTTTACAGATCCTAAGAAGTCTTGCATAGACAGACCACTGACTGAACATCCAAAATAGTCCACAAATGAGCTTATTCTGGCCAAGAAACATTGGTTTTGACAGGAAGCAATCACATGACTGACATAATCAGTTAATTGTCAACAGAAGACACCAAAAATTAGGCTTTTCAACTAGAATTTTAATATCCTATTAAAAGAAAGATCAATTGCAGTAGATATGCAATATTTTAATCATTATAAAACTAAATGATATATGACATTGTGTAAAATAGGTAAAAACTTTAGGAAAATATAGTCTTTTCTGTTCAACCAAAATTGCAAAATATGCTGATATTTTTAGAGAGACAACTAAGAAAACGAAATAGAATTTACAGTTTTACTTCTGGATACCAAACTGAAGTTTATTAAACAAACGTACATACAAAAATAACCCCAAAATATCTGAAAGGACACAGCAGAAGCAGATTCCATATCATAATTTTGAGTAACACTCATAAACCAGCAATTTGTTACTCGAGTATGCTTCAATATTGAGTCCCAACTGCTGGCGATTTTGTGTGTATTATGCTGTATTGCAGTGGGTAGGGATTGAATTAGAATGGATTGTTTCTTTGGGCAGCTGGGATCCATATTTGTGTTTGTTTCAGCTACAGTTGGTCAGTTTAAAATCTAGACGTGGTCTAAAATCTTTCAAAGAGCAAATGCGGAAATGAAACCACAATGAAGAAAACATTTCTGCACACAAAGCGCCCCAAGCCGCCCCCTCCTCCTCACATTGTTTAGATTTACCCATCGTTCCCAATGGCGCTTTCCCGATTCTCTCTCAACACACACCTTCCTTCCAGCCGTGAATTACAGCACATCTCACCCTCATCCCAAAAATGATTCATTTTTCTATTACAGAGATGACTGTGTGAAATGAGCTATGTAATCAATACCATACGTTTGTAAACAGCTCCAGTTCTCCGGGGAACCTCTTTTTTTTTTTTACTTCATGCTCAAATAATCTTTGCCCTGTCAAAAGCAATGGAGGGGCCCCACGTCTTACAATGTGTTTACAAGGGCAATTTAGCCACCTGCAAATAAAACTACCTTTACCTCTAGTATGTGTGTGCACAGTATTTCTTTTGGATTGGCATAGAAGATATAACGTTTATCAATAAAGGTGTTCATGAACATTTCTCTATGCATGTGCAACACTCTGTTGCCCTTATGCAATTTTTTTTTATGTGTGATAGTGTATTAATATCTTGTTTGGATTGAATTAGATAGAAAAGTGGAATAAGGTCTCTTTACAGCTCTCCAGTTCAGGAAGAAAAAATGGCATTCAAACTCATGATTGTGTGTTTTAAAAGGCCGGTTCACTTCAAATGAAAAGTATATCATTTACTCTCCCTCATGTCAAATGAACACAACAGGAGATGATTTGATGAATGTTCACACTGCCCTCTTTTGTAAGTTAATTATGTCACACTTCAAATTTTTGGATAAACTATTTTATGGGTTATGGGTTCTATGTAAGCTACGCAAGTAAGCTACAACAGCTAAAAAAAAAGGTTTACGTAAACGAACACTTTATTTCTTATTTGAATTCACGAGAACTGTCATTTTTGGGATTCTCATAAACATAGAAAGCATGGACGCATCCGAGACTTTCAAATGTGTGGGAAAAGTCATGCAAATAAACTAATCTTTATAGGTATTTTTATAATTAATTCCTGAAAAATTGCTATATGTGCGTGAGCAAATAAATAAATAAATTAATAAAGCAACAGCAACTTGAAAAGTCCTTTACATTTAATTGTAACAAAAAGTATAAACACTGAAAAAGACTTCTGGAATTATGGGATTTTAATTCATTTAGTATTTATCTTTTTTTATTATTATTTGAATACACTGTGACTACTAGTTTCTGTATATTAAAGTAGTAAGAGTAACTTTGTCAATGTAACGGAAGTACCAGAATTATTTTGGGAGGCCTTAAAATAATGTCTTTGAGAAAGAAGGGCTAAAATATATCATGCTATATTTTCAATAAAGTGTTTCCATCGCTCTCAGTGCCAGGATGAATCAGTGCCAAGCTAAATTTACATTCAATGACTTCCTGTGATGCAACATTTTTTAAAGAGCGGAGGTCTATGCCTGAAAGGAAAATTAATCTAAAGCAGCAAAAATGAGATATTTTTTGGCATAGCCAACTCAAATCTGTCTTTTATAAACTGAACAGCAAAAAAAAAAAACACTAATGCAGACAAATTCATTTATCATTCAGAGAGCTTTCTGTTCGCTCCTTCTATAATGGCAGTTGCTCTCTTATGTCTCTTGACTGGATATTGACATAACTGAACAAAGAGGTCAGATGTCATCACTTTTGGTACAGTCCTAAAGATTCAAAAAACGGATTTATGTGCAGTGTGAACAAAGCCTAAGTGCTTAGCTGTTCACAACACATACAGACTCATGCAGTTCAGTGTTTGGGAATTTACTCACATATATCTGAGCTTGCAGTCTTTCATCCTCAGCGGTGATTCTTTCTCTCAGTATGGCTTTCTGGATGCTCTGCTCTTTCTCTAATGCAAGGATCCTGCTCACCTCGTCCTTTACCTGGGCTTGAGCTTCTGCCTGGGCCTCGGCATGAGCCTGGGACTTTTCCTTTTCCAGCCTAAATGTAAAGTAGCACAGAATACAGAAAACTTCAGATCTTCAGTCAGCATTAATGCTATTCAAACAAACTTCAAAACTTCAATTTAAAATGAAACCATTTGGTTTTATAACATATGAAACATATTATGAATATCAAAATCACCAGTAGTTCAAATATTATTAAGTTAAGTTAAGTTAAGTTAACTTAACTTAAGTTAAAAGTCTTCCAGAAACCAAATAGATATCTGAATTTAAGGTTAAATGGTCAAAATGTCCAAAAATGTGTATAAATTCAAACACATAATTATATCATAACTGGCAGGACAAAACTAGCAAAAAAAAAAGAAACATATCGGCTCATTAAGCTTTTAGTGTAAATGCAGCCTAATAGACCTGCCACTGTCTATTTTGTTGCTAACATAAATCATACAACAATATTGACAACAAAAAAGAAAAGGCACTCAGTATTCTTGGCTGGATCATTTTAAGAGCTTTAATAAGCCTTCTACAATCAAAAATGAACATTAGGCCTGAAAAAAAAGAAAAACCATACAGCTAATTTTAATTACAGGCCTGCATCTCAGTCAAACTCAGACAGCACTGAATCACTATAACACATTATGTCTAATAATCATGCACTGAAGACTATGCCAATAATATAATTAAGAATAATTTGAAGGCTACATGTCATTGTTCCACTTTAATTAGTTAATTAATAATATATGAGTGAGTTCAATAGCACATTGGTAAGATTCATTTTTCTAGTTGAAACTTTTTTTGTTGTTGTTTGTTTTAAATCTCAAAAATAAGATTAAGATTAAGAAATAAGATTTATAATTTTTTGTGCTAAGCCACACATATCAAATGCTTTGAATCACAGTTTGGGAAGAATATGGTTATAAAAAATTTGACCAAAAAGTAGCAAATGAGATTTTGAATATGTTGCCTCATTTAAAGTTGTCTAATAGGTATGCGGCGGTAATAATTCTTTGATGTTTTTGAGATAATCCTGCGGAGCTATTTGGAATTTTGAGCTGGAATGTTGAGAGACTTTATGAGCTGTCACCCGGTTCTCACAGTTGCCTAGCAACCTCAACTGCACCATCAAGCAGGAGGTTTGATTTGTAAAGTAAACTCAGGCAAGATACAAACTCTAATCTGGATGCTGTTTTCAATCAAACAGCAGCCATGTAAAAAAAACAAAAAAAAAAACAACAACAAAGAAGCCGAAAAGGGCAATAAGGGAGGGTATAATTATAACACTGCCGAAACAAACACAAACAAGTTTGTGAGATTTCCAAAGATGTGCTCAAAGTTTAAGCAATACAAACATATATAATAATACAAAATATATATATAAAAACCAAAACACTGAGGGAACACTAAGTAAACTTCGATTAAATTACAAACACACACACACACACACACATAAATATATATATATATTCTAATATATGGTCATTGAAACTCGTGAAAGTGCTTAAACTTCAGAAAATATTTACTGTCAACATCAACATTAAATATGTCAGAAAGCAACAGCAAACTCTGATTTATGAATAATACGTGTTAGTTAGGCATGCATCATTTTACTTGCAACCAAACAAGAATGAGTAAAGACAGAAAGAAAAATGAATATTTGGTGTCGTCCAGTTGTGTTCTTGTGTTTGTGAACAAACCCATCATTGAGCATTTTGTTCTCCTGAGAAAAGTGTGAGCGACTCCAGCCATGTCCAGTTTCAGTCTACTGAACTGGACACATATCAGCACAACACATCCATCATTACTTCCCTCTCTGGTATTGTGTGTGTTTACGCCATCTTCCAGGACTAAAAATAGGCCAAAAGCGTCAAGTGAGCACAATAGTGTCGCCTGCAGGGCAAAAAAACACGGGCCACTCAAATCCAATTATGTTCATCTCCAAAAAAAAAACTCTGAATATGCAGCAATTACAATACCTTTGTATCTGCTGTTTGGACTCATTCTGACGGCACCCATTCACTGCATAGAACCCATCGGTGAGCTAGTGATATATACTACATTTCTCCAAATCTATATGATAAAGAAACAAACTCATCTACATCTTGGATGGCCTGAGATGGATGGCTTTTTTGGGTGAACTATTCCTTTAATGCAGGTAGGTGAGGACCTCTAAAGCAAAGAAGACCATAACATTTATTTAGCAATAACCTGATCATTATTTCATGACAGGAAGACAATAACACAGACTAGATTTTAGTCAGAGCTGAAATAAATGAGTTGTACCACTCTTTGATTGGTAAGACTTGAAAAAAAAAAACATTTCAACACTCTCAAATACTGAGAGGCTTCTATTGAAATGGACCATACCGAAGAGAACATGATTTAAAATCAAATAACTGCAAAGCAAAAAGTTTCTAAATAATTCAAGCTATGTTTCAGAAAACCTATCTCAGTCTCTCCATCTCAATAAATAAACTATGCTTTGATAATGTCAGCCGGACAGTACCTGAACTATTCGGCTATCCTTATGTCCTATGGCTATTTAATGTTACACGGCATCCATGCCGTCTCGAGTCTCATCTTAGAAAGGGTCTGAATATCAACAGCTGTACAGAGACTGGCCTTGGTACGTAAGGGACCAGTATAATTTACCATTTGTTAAAGCCGCACACCTCTGTACACCTGCAGGAGCTGATCTCACTTCCCCTCCGCTATCCCACCATCTGTGGGCTCTCTCCTGCAATTTAATTCACCGCTTATTCCAGACAAAACGGATTCTGACACGCCTGTACAAAAGTTATAGAATGTTTCCCTCTGCGACAGCATTTAAAGGAGCCATGCATTATTAATGAGGAAAAATAATGTGCGAGAATGCAAGGTTTGAATATTTCATGAGCCTCCTGCGCCCCCTCCATGGCTGCTGGTCGTGTGGATGTTCCTTTATGGTCCTCACTTGTGTGTGTGTGTGGAGGGGGGGGGGGGTGTTCCCCCTAGGAAAAGACTAAGAGACTGATGCTGTAATTGTCAAATAATGAATAAACGCAAAGCTACGCGCCTGTAGCTTTAATTACATAATTTGTCTTGGCCAGTAGTGGAGCTTCTGCTGTGGATTCTGATGGATTCAGTGCAGGAACTTTTTGCCAAATTAAAATTTTTGTTAGAATGCTCTCAACAGATATAAAGCTCCTCCTCATTCTGAAGTTGGAGGAGAAAAGCGAGGAATAAATAGAGCAGGGGGTGATTAAGTCACACAGTGACATGGATGAAATGAAAACAAACACACAAGCACCCAGCATGCCTCTGGGGAGAGGGAACATACGCCTGTATTTCAGCTGTGAAATGAGAGTGTGCAGGAGCTGCAGGCTGGATTGTGACAATGAGTGAATTTAACATGTGGGCCTGTATCCTCATGCATGCACTAATGCATATATTAATATGCATATATTAAAGGGAAAGTTCCGGCATAAAATGAAAATTCTATCATCAGGCACTCAAATTCACGCTAGGACTTTCTTCTGTGAAACACGAAAACACAATTTCTGAAGGATTTCTTGGACAGACTTTCTATAATAAAATATATAAATACATACATACATACATACACAAAGCAAGCAAGAAGCAAAGAGCATAGGCTGTTGTTTGAGGTGAGGTCAGGGGTGATGAGAATGGGTTCATGCCCTAAGATGCCCCCTTCTCTCTGGCTGTGTCCCTGAGGACTGTGTGTAATCCTCAGAGAGTCTCTGTGTGGATGAGAACTGAGGTCTTTCTGCTGATGCAGCATTGTGCAGGTCAGCCAAACCCAGTCTGTGCTTTTGATCTGCAGAACGGTTCTGCTCCAGTGCCTGCCGCAAATCTCTCATTAGAAAGGCCTGCAAAGAGCTCACACACACAGGACTCTGCAGGAAAAACACACACACAGACCTTCTGCAGTTTATCCACACACATAACAAGCAATTCTGTGCAAATAGTTCATAGTGAACTCATCTAGATTTTATATAGATTTGTTTATTTTTGGTTTAGAAAGGTGGATACAGAAAAAAGAGCCTCTCTGAGAAGTTTAATCTAAGTTCAGCCCCTATTATCACTGCTGCAACAGCTATACACACACACAGACAGACAGTTCAGTCACGACACGCACTGTTTTTTAAGCATCCTGTATTTTACATTAAAACTTAAAGAAACCGTTTTACTTTTAAAAAACACAACTCGAGACCCTGCATTCTTTTTCCCTCCATCTACAGAAGCAGTCGTTCAGGCAACCCGCCCACTAAAGAATTTGAAAAATATGTAGTTTTCTGATCCTTAACCTCTTATGTTTAGCATATATTCACACTCTCAAACAAAAACAAATGGTCTCACACAACAAAATACATTTTGCATCATGAAGCACACTTATAACAATGCACAACAGATACTTCCATTTATATTTTCAGAACTAAGTTTAAGCAGATGGATATTTTTTTTAAGTACTGAGAACCAAGAACTTCACAGAAAATTACACTAAATTAAACAAAAAAAGAAAAAAATTTAAATAAATAAAAAATTTAAATAAAAATAAAGAATAACATTAAGTTAAACAATAAAATAAACAAAACAAAAAAATCAAATAAATTGAAACAAAACTAATCAAAACAAAAAAACAACAAAGCAAAACAACACAAAACAATGCAAAGCAAAACAAAACAAAGTACAAAACAGCTAAACAAAACAGAAACAAAAAAAAAACTAAAAAGCAAAGAGAAACAAAACAAAAATCAAAACAAACATACAGGACAGCAGATTGGTTAACTGACTGTTCACCTGATTTAATTGAGAAAGAGAACAATTAAACAATGAAGAAAGTATACAAACAATGGTCCACCTGAAGGTGAGGTTGGAGAATGCCGATATAAGGTCTTCAAACCCAAAACCAGAGGCTAATTTCATTCAATTCAATCCTGCAATCTCCTAAGGGGACTTTTAAAACACAACACATTCTAGAGAAGACAGAAAAAGGAATGAAAGAAGAAATGGGAGTTGGAGAAAGCTAAATGGAAGACAACATTAAGGACAATATTGATTCTGTCTTTCCAAGCATGACATCATGGTCAATAAAGCCCCTACTTTCCCTTAATGGTGTTGCCGGGGCGATGGGATGGAGCACTTTGCCTCAGTTGCCTCAACAACAATGCTGTAAAACAACACACCCTGCCCTTAAATTTACTTTTATGGCCGACAGAAAATAAACTTCCTGTCAATAGCAATTTCTGTAGGTCAGAGTGTTGGCCTTGTTGAGAATAACAGTATAAGAGGTACTCGGGATGACAAGGACGCGAGACTCAATGCTGGCACATCCATCACAAGCTTTAGATGAATAAAATGGAGTGAGTACTTAAGGAAGTTGCACTTTATATGAGTAAAGTGTATTGGTTCAACTAAAAGGTTTGGAAAATGATGAGTGTACATGATGCAGAGATATTAAAGGCCAAATGAACGTCAAAGTACAGTCACCTACTTGCAAACGGAGAACAGGACAAAAATGGAAAGACTAAGCCCTCACCAGTGGAAGCTAATAGATCATCACATCACGCTACCTCACGTTCATGCATGATTAATTGCTTTCACAAAAAAAGGAAGTAATAGGGAAAAAGTGAGTGTGATGTGCTCAAGAAAGGAGGCAAGTGGATCCAGACAAAGCACTGACAGGTCAGTGTCCCAGTTTGACAGTTGATGAGACAAAAATCTCATTAAGGTACACAGCTTCTCTGCATCTTGCAGTGAATTAAACAAGAGTTTAATCTCAACTCATAAACTTGACCCAACCTTTCATTTAAGCTTCATAAAAAATAAAAAATAAAATCAATCTATACCTACAAATCCAAGATATCGAACTTCATGTCTGACAAAAGATCTAAAATTGCAGCCATTTTCAATATTCTACAAGAATGATATAATCCAAAACCTGAAGATGAGACTTATTTAAATATTGTGAACACCTGGCCATTGATTGAATTCTATACTCAAAAATGAACTGAAAAGAGTGGCCATTTTCAAATAATTTCCTTAATCTTAATTGTTCGCACCATGGCCAGAGAGTTTTCTGAATTTAAGAAATATCTTAATTTGTGTTCCGAAGATGAACAGAGGTCTTATGGGTTTGGAACGACATGAGGGTATGTAATTAATGATTGGGTGAACTATCCCTTTAAGCAATGTGTGTAGGCTAATTCACTAAACAGAGACATGTGATTTCTAAGGACACCAATTACAGACAGGAAGAACTAATCTGAGCTGTTTGGTGAGTGCTGGTATAATGCATGTAAGAACAGTATAAGTGTATGCATGGATAGTCACCGTTGCTTGAGCTCCTCCCGTGCCTTTCTCCTCTCTTCCTCCAGGCTTTTCTGCAACTCTTCAGCGATCTTTCTTCTCAGTTCAGACTCATACACTAAACAAAACACAAACACATCCACATTAGATGTTGAGCTGTTGCTTATATGCCATATGTTTATTCCAGAGTGTTTGATTTTGCTGTAGCATTTCATAGGAGGTCTTAGAATGGCAATGTCCTGTGGGTAACAAAGTAAAATGTTGTATTGTACACTTTAAGTATCTTTGAGGCAAGTTTGTACTTGTTTGTAAAGAAGTTTGTAAGCGAGTACAGTGAGGTAGAATGGTATTTTGAGCCCTCAGGACGTCTCTGCCTTATGAGGCAAAGCGAAAGAAACCGAAATACAGAGGACAGGGGTCCTATACGCCTATGCACTGACAATGACTATAAAAATCACTTTCAAACACACACACACACAAAAAAAATACACTTTTCACAACTTAGTGTTGATATCAACACCGCTACAGTCAAACGTGTCAGTGTGTGTCCTGTTCTTTATCTGGATGGCTAATTATCCGTGAAAGCACAGCAGAGATATAAAATGGACAAACTCTTAGATGCCAGTCGAAAAAAATAAATAAAAAAAACAGCAGTACCGCAGCACTGCAGAGGCCTGGAGCTACTGCATGACAGGAAGTCCAATTGTTTGGCAGATGGAGGCACAGGCTTATATAGATTGTAAAAACAACAAACGCTTAGTCTAAAATAATACAAATAGAAAATAAATTAATTAATTAAAAAAGTACTAAAGCAATTGTTCCTCATAGACATGTCCAAGTGAAATCTTGTCACAAATCTAAAAGGAAATATAAGAGGTTTCACTTAAATCAAAAGATCATTTTATCTTTAAAATCATGTACTTCTGAAATAAATAACATATTCATTATTCACTAACTTGTTATGGGCTGGATCATTTAGCTAAAATAAATAAATAAATAAAACTAACTCTTTGGGCAAACTTCTTTCTGTAAACAGCACAGATTTCTCTCCCAACAGTAAATAAATGAGAATGTTAACTATGGTCATTAAGATTTGTTATGCAACATATTGAAAAAAAAAAATTTCTTCTTGGACACTATTGAGGTTTAAAAGTATCTTATCCAGAGTAAACAAAACAAAACAAAAAGACACAAAACTTAAAACAAAATACAACACAAAATAAAATAGAAACAAATCAAACAAAAATAAAAGAGAAGCAATACAAACAAGCAAAACAAAACCCAAAACTAAAGCAAAAAACAAAACAATACTAAACGAAAAAGTCTGTCAAATCTCAAGGCAAGTCCATTTAAATTCAATCCATGCCTCAAATCCTTAGTTCAATAAAATTAAAGTCAATACAAATAAATAGATTTTTATCTCTACTGTACATATAGAAGTGCGAATAGAGGTTTTAAAATGTTGAAAACTTTTTTAATGACTCTTAGATGTATTTATACTTAACATAAAAGGAAGACGCAGTAGCTGCCAGTAGTTTAAAGTGATGTTTTATAAGCAGCCACCGGAAGGAGCAGTCACTATGGGTACCATATGGTTTGGTTGCATAACAATGTTCATTTTAGAAACAATTTCAGACTATAAAGCCAAGAGAGGAAACGCGTTGGGAGAGAAACACTTCAAGTTATCACATACACCAACCTTCTTCAAGACTAATGAGAAATCCTCCTGTTGCAGTGACAATGTTGAAGAGGAAACCAAAATTAATTGCGGACGCTGGCAAGGCATTTATCACACAGCAGGCTAGCGTAATGGATACAAGCTGACAGGTGCTGTCTAAACCTCAAACCCACCAGATACCATCAAATTAAAGATATAGTGTGATAACGGACATCCTTCACCAGTACCACAACTTTCCAACTCTTTGACTGCAGTCCTTCCACAACGCAAAGGATCATCAGAGCACACACAACAGATTCACTCACACTGCTTAAAAACTGAATGCCGAAAATGGCAGGGATGGTAATGAAGACAGAGAATTTGTAATGTTGATGAGTAGAGGTCAAGCAATATTACTTCTCAATGGCTGATACTGATAACTAGAGAGCAGGACCTATAGCTATAGGCTGAAATAAAGTGGGTTTCATTCAATAACTGTGCAAAATAATTGTACATGTAAAAATTCCACCAATGACCTACTGTAAGGTTACTTCGTTAATAAATAAATGCAATGATATAATGTATACAGACATTTTGAAAATTAGATTTCTATATGTTAGAATCATATTACATTAATATAATGTGATGAATAAAAACACATTATCAGATTTGCAGTGCAGTGGACTGAGCAGCTGCTCAATATCTAAGATATACAAGATATATGTGATTTACATATATAACAGCATGAACATTTTAAACAAATTTGATCCAAAAATTAATTTCTATACAATGATAGTGAACAGAACTCAGTATAATCAGCCAAACTTCTCAGAAGAAGAAGAAGAAAAAAAAGAAAGTCTCACACACACTTTTCTTCCTTTTCCATCAGGCTAATGACTTTTTTTCTGTGTCACACATTCATTCACGCTCTAGGTTCCCATAATTCATTAATTTAAACTGGGCTTTAATATTTAAAAAGGACCAAGAAAGGATTTCAGTGGATTCAAAGGATAACCAGCTCATATGTTAAAAAACCATCTGAGAGTCTTCAGGGGGTTTTCGCAGGAGGTCACAGAGAACTCCAGAACAGCATTAACCGTCTGGGTGCACGTGTCAATCCTGAGCAAGAAGAGTAATGCTTAAAGATGAAAAACTCATCATCTTTAGATATTTCTCACTCCTTTACTCCCTCCTTCATTCTCTGACGATATTTTAAAAAGTAGCTTCTGGGCAATCGGGAGGGAGATAACAGACAGAGACAAATTGCGAGTCTCATAAGACGTTTCATTAATCTCCAGACCTGAGAAGAGGAGGGGAAGGCGGGGCTTATCTAAACCATTACACATTCCAACATAAAAATGAGTCTCAACATCTTTCCACGCACATAAAGAGACTCCCGGGAATATCAAACAAGGTGATCTTTCTTGTCCTCAGCCTACACTTCCATGAAATTTGTGAAGAAGATAGAAGTTTCCATGAAGCATCATGCAAATGGGGCTAAAAGATCATTTCATTACAGCGCATCACATGCATAGTGAGCGTCCCTCTTTTTACTCTCTGAACTTGTTGCCAATCTTCAAGGAGATACTTAATATGTAACGGCAAGAAAAGTGTGTTTATGTATGGCTGAGACAAAGAAGGATTCGTGTGCAGGTAATTAGAGTGTAATGGAAAACGGTGTGTGGGCCCTGCGTATGAATATTCATGTTACGCTGAGAACGTGTAGGAGGATCAACCTTGACCACCGTCTAATCACCACGCGCAGAGACTCTGCCGTGATTTAGCGACGGACTCGATCATCCACAGCATCTCTTAATACCTCCACTCGTGGGCGCACATAATCAATGTCCCTCATTAAGGTCACAGCCTTTGACCTCAGAAGATGAGCCGAGCCTCTTAAGGCAAGAAGAGATGTGACAAAGAGACTAAATTTAAGGAATGAGTCATCTGAAAATGTCACTGCATTTAGTTTAGTTGAGGCTTAATGTTTCTGTATGGTCTTTTTTTAATAGCTACAAAGATTAAGTAAGCATTGTTTGGTAATTGTTCACCACTTTGTCATTTCACCAAAGAAAAGCAGTCAAATGATGAGAGAGTGAATAATTATAGTCATGATCAAAAACTGCTCCTTTCTGTGACAAACAGGTTTTGGTCAGCTATGTTAAAACTGATATTAAATCCATTGAGATTTTGCAACCAAATTTTGCTCTCAAATGGCAGTATTGGATTGATATTGTTTAATGTATTCCTTTTTTAAAAAGTAAATAAGCCTTTAAAAGCAGTTTTCTATCATTCAAATGCTACATGCAACACTAAAAAGAAAAATACATACAGAAAATAACTTGACAAAAAGGCATTCGACAAAAAGTTTATCGCTTAATTGTTCTCAAAGATCGCAAAAACCTGAAAGAACTAAAAATGGTCTAATCTTCGCATTCTTCACATCAATAAAACATTTATAATAACAATAATAAAAACAGCAACATCTATTATTATTATTATTATTATTATTATTATTATTAAGCAAGTGAAGTCAAATAAACGGCAATGAATGTTCTTTACAAGAGTTTTAAAATAAATAGTTCAAATAATCAAATAATATTTACAATGCTAATGTTACAATTAACGATGAATGATTGAAGTTGCTTTAGATCAAACAATTTTCTAAAAGATAAATATTTGTAAACAAATAAAATAAACTATATATGTGTGTTTTGTACTTTTTTGTGTGTGTGTTGCATGAAGCATTTCAATGACAGAAAGTAGCTTTTAATGGCTTATTTATGTATGTGTGTGTGTATTACAAACACACACACACACACACACACACACACACACTAGTAAACAAAACATACATACAGTACCTGTACAAAAATACATGCACATACACACACAACGATAAAAAGTTTTAGCAAGCAAGATGGGGTGGGATGAGAGCTACTGGGTTCACGGATTCTAAAAAAGTATGACAAATGCATTCTGGGAGTATTTATGTAATAAAATGATGTATATTTATATAAATTCACAAAAGAGTTTCTGTCATCATTATACCATGGAAGCATGAGCGAGCAAGAAAAAAAAAACATACATGGGGGAGAGAGAAACCATGAGATAGATTGAGATGTAGGGAGTTATAGATAGACGGATAGAGGAAAAAAAAAAGTGTGTGAGCCTCTATGGTAGAGCTCATTAAGCAGATCTGTGTCTCATTAACAGGGAGCTGTCTCGTTATGTGCGATGCAGGCGGGCGTCTTTTTTTCCCTCTCTTTAAGTAGAGCCAGTTCATAGTGTCAGCTCCAGCCCACAGACTCTGCACATCTCTGCAGGTAACACCACTATTAAGGGCCGAGAGGGCACACATAGAAATTTTCACACGTATTTGAGCTGACAGTTTTTTTAGAGCCACTGTTTCAATACATATTAGATGTGCTTAATTATGTGGAGGTGGAAGCGAGAGCGCTCACAGCTCAGAAAAAGTCAAGACATGGAGGAAACACAATGACCGGCTGCACTCAGAGTCCAATTTAAGCATAGCTAGTGTTAAGATTTGCAGTTTGACAAAAAGACACATTCTGATGTTTTGAATGAAAAATGTGTTTAAATAACATTTCGCTGCACTAGCCCCAAAAGAGGAAACGCATCACTCTGCTATAATGAATACACTGCAAACTTGATGTGGACTTCTACTGATGTGGGCTTCATTTACACATTTTAGTGAAGTCAACAAGACTGTAAAGTGTCCAGTTTGTAATTTTATAATAAAGAATGCACTGTTTTTTTGTATTATATTTATATAGTTTTGTAGTATTTAATATTTTGAATTGAACTTCTTATTTTTATATAACGTATATATGTGTGTGTGTCTGTGTATATAAATATTTTTTTTGTAATATATTTTTGTTATTTTTATACATTTTTTATATTTCAGTTCAGCTTTAATTTATTTTTTATTTAAGTTTGAATAATTTTAGTATTATATCTTGGTTATTTTATTTCAGTTGGTTGCCAAAGCATTATTTCTGAAGGTTTTTTTTTTTTTGCATTTATGTTTTTTTTATTATCTATTTTTATATTGTATTTTATTTCAGCTTTATTTCAATTCAGCACTTTCTTTTAATTCCAGGTGTTTTATTGTAAACTAAATATTTTTCAAAGCTGCAAATAAAACAAAAATTATTGAATTAGTTTTTTTGAAAACCTTTTTGGAAAAAACACCATTTTTGTTTGTACATACGTCACAGAAAACTCAACCAAACGTCAATTAAAGAATGGACTTTGAGCACCTCAAGGGCATCACTTTAGACAAAACCGTCGTTCAGCCAAAAATTTATCTTGGAATTGAGCACAATGTCAAAGAATTATGGCATCCTAATAAAGCGTCTTTGGTATAATCATTCAAAACTGCACCTAAACTTCTGATTGAAAGATCTATGAACATGGTCTTACTTTTAATGAGAAGCAAAGCGCTTGCAAATGTGATCGGCTCGACACACTTCTGGGAGGAGACGCTGTCCCAGGTACCTTGGAGGCTGAACTGGCTTAAGTGGGGTTCCTAATTACAGCATTGATTCATTAACTCTATTACAAGTTAGAATTAATCGTTTCATTAGCACTCAGGCACAAGCTATGAATCATAATATAGAGGGATCCGGGCCCACTCACTAACATCAAGAGGACTGAACTTTTAGGAAGAAATATAAAATATTAGCCAATTTGTTAATCTTAATATTATTATTTTTAACCATACAGTAGTATTTCCAATAATTCTCAATCAAACAGGTGTCAGCAGGTGTGCATTTCTGACTGATGTGTTGTTGTTTGGTTTTTTTTTTGGGGGGGGGGGGTTAACTCTGCTTTTTTTTTTTTTTTTTTTTACTACGGGAAAAAGGGAAAATTCACCCAAAATCATCAATTATTCAACCTGATGTCTTTCTAAATCCTATTCTTCTTTTAAACACAAATAATTTTTTTTTGTTTTAATGAATTTTTCTGTCCTTCTACTAAAAGTCCATTCCACCAAAATTATGACGCTCAAAAAGTACATAAAGATGAATTATGCAGTGTAATCCAATATTGTGAAGATACATGATTGCTTTGTATGATAAACAGATTACTTCCATGATACCTTTGTGAACTTTTCGAAGCATCAAAGTTCTGGTAGAATGTCCTTGACAATGAAAACAAAAAACATTTTATTCCGAATTATATTCAGACATACGGTCAATAATAGCTGACAGAATTTTACTTTTTTCATGAACTGTCTTCCAATAATAACTTGAAGCTAAAGATCAATTAAATGTCTTGCTGTCCCTGCCACATTAAACATATTATATTATATATTTTTTCCATTCTGTCCAACAATTATTATTATAAATGGTCATATATTATAAGCCAGAACTCTTTAAACAGGGAAAATTGCTGTTGCTCCACTCCACCCACGTACTCTGATGTGTTTAAGAGAAGTTCGAATTCCGTAGAATTACCCAGAATGACTTGATGTATAATATTACCCCTTCACAATGGTGTACCAACACATTCAGAGTGCTTACAGGATGCAATTTACCCGAGGAGTACCATTAACGCTCATGACTGAAAGGGACTGAAGTGCACCGTGCAATATGTGTGAAATACCTCCACATTTCCACAAGCAGGCCACATGAACGCACGTGCGTGTGTGACAGCGTTACAGAACAATCGACTCACCGGCGGGAGCAGGTGCTGGTGAAGAAGACACAGGTTTTTCTACAGGAGGAGAAGGCTGTGGGATAGTTTCAGCAGAGGAAGCGACAGGAGCGACAAATTCAGCTGGAGGGGAAGGGGTGGTTATTTCCACAGGTGGAGCAGAGATGGGTTCAGAAGTGGTTTTAGTGATAGGATGGGTTAGAATGGGGTGAGGAGGAGGAGGAGGTGTGAAAAGCTCAATAGCAGGAGGGGAGGCAACAGAATCAGCAAGGGGAGGAGAAGTGATGGGTTTAGAAGATAGAGGAGGGGCAAGAATAAGCTCAGCTGTGGCTGCAGGTGGAACAATCGACTCACCTGCAGGGGCTGATACAGCACCCACTGATTCAGCTGGTGCTGTCGCTACGGGAGGAGGTGGGGGGAGAATGAGCGGCTCTGGAGGAGGTGCAGTAGCGTTCACTTGCTCAGGGAGTTTGACTCGCTCTGGCAAGGAAGAAGATGGAAGGGGAGTGACAGGGTCAGGTGGAGGAGGTATTGGCACCAGCGCTGGCAGAGGATCAACCACGGGAGGAGAAGCTGGAGGGGCTCTGGTGGGGGGCTGTGGTGGGCCGGAGGGTTCCCTCATGCGGTCGATGACCTTCTCTGAGAGCTGAAGAACAGAAATACAGAAGACAAATGATAGTCTTGTGAGAATAACAAACAATAAGCTCGCTTTTTCTTCTGTATGTTAGAAACAATGCAAAATAAATGATGAGCAACGTAAACTTGAAATGAACATTCTGCTTGGCAGAAAGTATTTGGGTATTGGGGGCTTTTTGAAGACTTGTCATGTCAAGTTTACCAAAGGAATGAATGAATGAATGAATGAATGAATGAATAAATAAATAAATAAATAGTATGCATTTAGCAGACGCTTTTTTCCAAAGCGACTTACAGTATATTCAGGCAAAAAATGTTTACCTAACAAATCTTTTTTTTTTTTTTTTTGTAATACCCAATCATTCATTCATTCATTCATAAAAAATAGACCCATTTAGTTGCCGATTTTCAATCAGTGTTTAAATAGTTTTTTATATTTCTATTGTAATGAAATAAGATGTCTTTTATTCATAATTCAATAAATCATTTTAATTTCAGTTTTAGCAATATTGTATTTTTTAGAACTGTTATATTTTAAATGCATTTAGTCACACAATTGTTGTTTAATGAACAAACATTCTGAGTATTTCTGTATTTTTTTTTTTTTTTTTTACATTTTTGTATACAATTAAACACACACACACACACACACAGTAAATTATTTGGTAAAATAATTTTAAACTATATTATTTTTTAATCTTGGACTCACCAAGGCTGCATATACAGTTAAATAAAAAAATGAATACAAACAAATAAAAATTAATTTGGTACATTGTACATGACATGGCATGTTATAAAGGTTATGCTTGAAATGCAATTTTATTCAAATAACAAGGGATGTCCACCAAAGGGTCTTTTTGCTTGATATTGGTGACCCCTGTTGTTAGTTTTGATTGAACTAGTTTATGTAAACCCTGAAAACCACATATACAAAACAAAATGTCTCTAATAAACCAAGTGTGAATAAGTTGCAAGTTGAAAATAAACACGCAAAACAAATCATGAGTAAATGAGTAATACAATGAACTAATATAAACAGCTGTGTGAAGGGTGACGCTGATTAACCTGCTGTACATGTAACTTACGTTATATGATAGTTAAGGGGGGCGTGAACACAGTGCTGTCATGCTCGGCATTGTGATGCTTGAACTGTAACAGGTGTTTGCTAAACTAATTCCTCTTAAGTATGATGATTATGGAATGCATAACCTTGTATTGCAGCTAAACGTGATTTTCCAGGTCAGCTGAAGTAAGTGTCCAGTCAGGGACAGAGTGTTTATCCAGTTAGGTAAGTTAAGACTATTAGAGGCCTTCATCACGAACCTGCACATGCATTCGAATCACAGCAGAGGTGAATTAAATCCATGCGTCAGTATGCGTGATGTGCATCTGACAGGTGGAGAAGAATAGACATGTGTCACTCACCCTTATGCCCTTCACTATCGTTATGTTCTCATTCTCATCCGACTCAAAAGACACGCGGCGCGTGCTGTTGTTGGCTCCCATTCCTGGTCAAACAAGCCCGCTGTTGTTTAACCAACTAGTATATTTGATAAGTAGTTATGAACTCCAAAGAGTTGACAGCTCTCTAGTTGTTACGCGCGAGCACCAGGGCCGCACGCTCCCTTACAGAAACAGAAACGCACACAGCGCTTCCGCCTGTAGCCCCTCCTACTTGGCACAAGCGAATAAAGGCGGTTCTCATTGGTTGAGCGCAAGTGCTTAGTGTCTCTATTGGACAACATAAATGGAAGAAAAATATCTTCTATCAGGAGATTCTAATATAAGAAAATGGTGTGTTTCAAAGAATGTTAATTTATTAGTTTATTTATTCGTGTTAAAAGTACAACATACAAAATCATTGTCTATTTCAGTGCAGAATAATTTTATGGAATTTGCTGCTATTTTCAACAGGTCTCTTATTAGGCTGAACCTAAGTTTAACATTGTGCTTTATTTGTCTTCTACTTGAATATTCTCATATTTAATATTTTTCTAATTTTTTTCAATTCTAGTTAAGAAAAAAGAAAGAAAACACTCTTCTTTAAAAGAAAAAACAAACTTTACAAAAATATTTACAAAAACATATAGAAGCAAACGCCAACATAAATTAAACTTCAGGGTTTACTCAACATATATTGCATTGAAATGCACACACACACACAATTAAAATCTATCTATCTATATGACTAATAATGTACATAAATGACTATATGAATAAGATTTATAAAAATGACTATACTATACATACACTGAACAAAATGATAAACCCAACACTTTTGTTTTTGTCTCTATTTTTCAAGAGCTTAACTCCTATGTACACAAAAGGCCAATTTCTTTCAAATATTGTTCACAAATCTGCCTAAATCTGTGTTAGTGAGCACTTCTCCTTTGCTGAGATAATCCATCCACCTACACAGGTGTGCCTTAGGCTGGCCACAATAAAAGGCCACTCTTAAAATGAGCAGTTTTACCGCACAGCACAATGCCACAGATGTTGCAAGTTTTGAGGGAGCGTGCAGGAGTGCTGACTGCAGGAATGTCCACCAGTGCATGTGAATTGAATGTTTATTTCTCTACCATATGCCATCTCCAAAGGCATTTCAGAAAATTTCCACGTTTAACCACTCCAGCCCAGGACCTCCACATCCAGCATCTTCACCTCCAAGATCGTCTGAGACCAGCCACCCGGACAGCTGCTGCAACAATCAGTTTGCATAACCAAAAAATTACACTGAACAGGGCAGATGTCAGACAGAAGTGGCCAGCCAAAGGCACACCTGTGTAATAATCAAGCTGTCTAATCAGCATCTTGATATGCCACACCTGTGAGGTGGATGGATTATCTCAGCAAAGGAGAAGTGCTCACTAACACAGATTTAGACTGATTTGTGAACAATATTTGAGAGAAATAGGCTTTTTGGGTACATAGAAAAAGTCTTAGATCTTTGAGTTCAGCTCATGAAAAATGAAGGCAAAAACAAAAATGCTGCGTTTATAATTTTGTTCAGTGTGTCTGAGTATATATATATATATATATAATACACACACACAAACATACACGCAAAGGAATATATAAAACCAAATTAACCTAAATTAAACTTAAAGTAATTTAGAGAGTTTTAAAGCATTTCGGTCCTTTACCTAGCTGCTTTGAGTTTTTTTTAAAATCATTTTTAAATGCCAAAAAAACGTTAAGTTATTTATATCAATAAAATGTATCTATAATCTAAATATTACTATACAGAAATCCAACCACGTATAAAAGCACCCAATGCGACACATATGGTTCCATTTCTACATTCTGTCTTAGAAGCACTAAACAGTATTATAACTGCAGAAAAGATGTTCCTGAAGTCCTCATGTCAAATTGGAGCTGTGGGCATTTAGAGATGTGGGTCTGCTGTCCTTTAGTGGGTGGCTGTCTTTGTCTACATGCCCTCAGGTGTCATCATGACAACCTTTTATCCTGCACTAGGTGATGAGAAATAACCTCAGTCCTGTGTCATCAGCAAAGGACAGTAGATTGCTCAGACATGATGGGCCTTAAAGGAAGCTGATGAGAACTTCTGGATCTGACTAGGCTCAGAGGAGCTAAAAGAAAAATAACCTCAGAGTCTCTGTGATTGTTTCCTTTTTTGAAGGGGCACAAAATTGGCCACTATGCTATCTCTGCTGTCCACGGACACATCAGTCAAAGAGGAGACTGCCAGATCGACCCTTTTCCACACAATCAATGCCCTTTCCTCTGTGGTTTGTTACAGCAAAGATGGCCAGGAGATAGAGGGGAGCAGGTCCACAGCAATATATCCTAGAAACAGAAAGCAATTAACAACCTACACCTTTCGCTCTGTCTTTCTCCCTCCGTGTATGTCTGGTGTGTAAAAGAATTTGTCACATTCCTTTGAGTCATATCTTTTGATTGAACCAGCTCACAAAACTAATTTGTTAAAAGATGTAAATGAATTTGAGTATTGTGTAACATATAAAAAAATATATATAATTAATAAATAGAAAATATAATAATGATGAGCTAAATTATGGCTGCTTGAAATGAAATGTTGTTATTAACGTTATTAATGTGTTTGTTATTAAAAATAAAATAAATAAAATAAATAACAGTGTTTTTATTGCATATTTTATTGCATATTTTACTGCAGCAAACAACAAAACATCTATAAGCAGTTAACAGAATATTCTAAAATAATTGCATTTAATTTAACAAAAGAATAAATTAAGGCATATTATCTTATAAGTACCACACAATAGAAAAATTTAATATTCAAAGTTATCTATAGTTATCTAAAGTTATCTATCTTAACTCCTTTCTTGAAAATAAAATATTAACCCCTTACTAGTAACCCCCCTTTTTTGGCATGGAGACAGAAATGACATACCCAAAATAAAAAGGTTTCTGCTCATGATTCTTTCTGACTAGATACATAATCAACATATGTTCACAAAGCTGACACTTTAAAGTTTACTGTTCAGGAATCAGAATCACCCAGACTGTTATGATAATAGAGATATATAAGCTCAAACATAAAAACAAAAATAAAAATATTAAAAACATATGTTTTAAATGTATTTAAAAAATTGTTGATGTAGGAAATGAGTTTGAAAACACAGTGTAGCTAAGGCCACAAGTCTTCCAAAACTTCATAAAAAATGTCATAATCGAATCTGTAAAACTGTGAATTTTATGAAATATTTTCTAAGGCCATGTCATGTGTGTTTTTAGAGAAGGCAAATCAGATTGATTTATGGCCCTTGTCATCTCTGTAAGATCTCACATGTAAACACTGATGTGTGTTTTATATGTGTGTTTGGCTGTGAAAACTGCCCGTTTCATGATTGTATTGTTCTCACCAAACGAGTCTTTCACACCTCCGCCAGGTATGACACATTATCCGCATTATTCTTTTATCATTATTCTTTTGTTTTTATTCCATCTTTATTAGCCTTGATTGTGGTTTTTCAGGCTTTACAAAGCAACAAAGCAGCGATCTCACTTCAGTCTCTCTTTGCATTTAGCCCTTATTTATCAAAAGTCTTACTATAAAAATACAACAAAACATTTTCTTACGACCTTACGTGAATTATTGAGACAAAAATGCATTATGAAGAAGAAAAGCACCTGCTATTAGTAGCATTGTAGCTAACGTTAGCATCTAGCTACAGCAGACAATTTATGAAATTATTAATACACTTTTACTCAAAACTCACTTTAAACGCCGATCGAGTGTTTATAATAACTTCCTTTAGCGATCAGGGGTGGAATTTGGTCGTTTACTGTTGTAAAAATATGTTATTTGTAGCCTTTTTCATCGCTGCACAAGTTAGCATTTCCCATGTACATTTTCGATTTTTTTTAATAAAAACGCCCCAGATCTCAAGAAATTCTCATACCAAGCTTTACTATCGTAATCGCGGGTTTATTATTTGGATATTTCGTGTGTACAGAGGTGTTTCAGTGTTGTTTTGGCCAGATAACTACCAGGAAGTGTGCAGGAAGCATGTGACACGATGTGGCGGTGTCCATATATGACACTGTAAGATTGACACTTGCAAGGCCCTATCAGAGTCTGAGTCACACACCGCACGAGCTGACACCACTGCGCACACACACAGATCGCTGGGAGAGGCTGTTTATCATCAGATCGCGTAAATCCGTGGAAAATGAATAGAAATGACGATTCTGTCTGAAGAAATATGAAGTAAACATCAGTAAATATATCCATATATCTCCGCAGATATGCATCTTTGGTCTAAAAATCCTTATTGACGCTGTTCAGTGAGTCTATGTGAACACAAATAAACCGCTCTTGACGTGACTGAATATGAGTGAGTGATTAATTTCTATTCAAAATGTGGCATAATACGGATTTATTATTTTGCACTTCTGACATAAATCACTAAATATCTGTCACTGCAACAATGTTTTATCAAAATATTGGTCAAATATCGAAACTAGAGTCTTTAAACTTTCCATTGATGCACAGTTTGTCCAGATGAAGTAAGACAGTGATGTTTAATGTGCTGTGAAAGTGAAACAATAATAAACTGGGGCCGTCGGCGATGTTCGCACGTAAAGGGGTTAAGCAAATTAAGGTATATATTTTTAAATAACATTTATGGATGTACAAACAATTGTAGGCGTTTTCAGGAAAAAAAAAACTACATTTCCTATATTTCCCTACAATCCCTGTACTATCAGCTGATTTTGCTGAATGCGGCTTCCCATTGGCTGAAGACCGTCACGAGGTGTTTGGGTGTAGTAACGGAAAGATGGCAGCTGACACAGGCAGATACAGGAGCGCTGTCTCCAAAAGCAAAGACCCTTCCGGTTTACTTATATCTGTAATAAGGTGAGCACGATATTTGTACAATATATGTGTCGGCCAGCTTGACTTTGCCTGCGTTAAATATTTGCACCCGGTTATTGTAAGGAAAAGGACCAGAAAGGATAACTGCTTAGCATGTTTGCTAACGATGCATCCTGTTATTCTTTCATATTCTGTTATTATACACGTATGAGTTGTGTTACAACTACTTCTTAAGAACCTTTACGTTGCATCAGCTGAAGTGTATAGTTTTCTGTGAGGTCTTCTGAATGACACGTAGTTTGCAGGCATACTTTTAAACCTGTTTAAATGGAAAGTGCTTATGTTTTGACAGGACTGAGTTTCAAAACAGAGGGAACTGTTTACTTAAACAGCACTATTTGAACATCATGAACGCTGTCTGATTATTTGTTTTGGTTGTCAACACTTTAACAACACAATCACAACATGCATGTGTATATTAGTATGTGATGTTAAATGTATGATGAATAATATATTGGATAATAATATATTTTCATAGATTTGATACAGTCTGCACAATTATTTTTGTTGCCATTGAGAAGGCAGGGAAGCTGGCATGATGACAGGAAGTTCTTGTACATATAGGCTTTTGTGACCTTGTGGAAGATGTGACTATTTTGAGGAGGATAATTATGTGATGGTAGATGGCTGCCATGATCTAGTATAGTGTGGTTAAATTACTGCCTAATTGAGTTACAGCCCATATTCATGACTTTTGGTAATGTCTGGGTGAGTTGTAATGAACTCTTGCCCAAATATTACATTCACAGCATTAAAACCTTGACTTTACATAATTATACCTATTTTCTACCATTGAGCACAGCTGAGTTGGTAAGCTGTCAGAAATCCATAATTCTGCTTCACGGCTCTTTTATCTCCTTTTTACCCGTCAGCCGTTTCCATTATGATGTCCTACAGGCAACGGGTGAGGTCAAAAAGAAGTGAGTCTATGGGCCAAAGATATATCCACATGATCTGTGCTTCACTGCGAGCTTGAAGCAACTTTTCCCTACTGAACACTAGATCTCCAATGCTCTTTCTATATCTTTTTGAGCTCCAGAGACTGGAATGAATGTAATGAGCTCTTTTGGGAGATTGTGCTGCCTTACTTTACTCTGATTTAAAGCTGTGGAAATGAGTCAGGACAGACTTTGAGAGCTGAGATGTGATGTTTGGCAGTCTGAGGTCTGGGACAATGTTGTTTTGGCACTGGCCCCAGCTGGTCTCCTCGAGTGGGTGGGCTTCTGATGAATTGAATAGTTGTGAAATTGTGTTGTGAAGTGATGGCCAAAAATCCAACTACTTCTGTCTGAAAGTTTGCAACATAATGATGACAGGATGAGTTTAGATTGAGTGCAGCCTTGGCTCTGGAAGATTTAAGTGTACTGCAGTCAATCACGATTTTCCAGTGTCAGAAATAGCAAGAAAGCCAAAGCCAAAGCCAAGATGCTAGAAAAATGTCATGGGCATTCAGACATGTTCTTCCTTTCGAAACTAACATACAAACAAGTCTTGGTTATATCATTTTTATATACAATAAAAAAGAATGTCCTTATTTAAGGTAAATAAAATGTTCATTAATTTATTCCCAAAATTAACAAATAATTTTATTTATTTAAAAACTAACTAATTTACTAACTAAATAGATAGATAAATACATAAATGGTTTATTTAATATGTTTTTTATTCATTCGTTCACATTATTTATTTACGCTGATGAACCAGGCAAAGATGTGATAATATACAGTACTATTATACTGTATATGATATTATTAATATTATTAGCAGAAGTATGTTTGTACAGTTTGATGCAAGATATGTTTACTTTCTTTCTGTCAGGACATTGTCCAGCAGTGAGGATGTGAAGGACCGAGAGACGGAGAAGGGCCGTCTGGAGGAGGCCTATGAGAAGTGTGATCATGATCTGGATGAGTTGATAGTTCAGCACTACACAGAGCTCACCACAGCCATCCGAACCTACCAGAGCATCACAGAGAGAATTACCAGCTCTCGCAACACGATCAAACAGGTGTGCAACACGTTCGGCTGCATTCAGCAACTCCCAAACAAGTGTAAATATGACCAGTTTTCTAATTTGTGACCCTGGACCACAAAACCAGTCATAAGTAGCACAGCTATATTTGTAGCAGCAGCCAACAATACATTGTAAGGGTCAAAATTCTTAATTTTTTTTTATACCAAAAATCATTAGGGTATTAAGTAAAGATCATGTTCCTTGAAGATATTTTGTAAATTTCCTGCCATAATGTGATCAAAACTTACATTTTATTAGTAATCTGAATTACTAAGTACTTCATTTTGACAACATTAAAGGTGATTTACTCAATATTTAGATTTTCTTGCACCCTCAGATTGCAGATTTTCAAATAAGTTGTATCTTGGCCAAATATTGTCCTAACAAACCATACATCAATGGAAAGCTTATTTATTCAGATGATGTATAAATCTCTTTTTTGTGGATAAGGGTTTTATTTTTATTTTATTTTATTTTATTTTTACAGAACTAATAAAAAAAATCATATGGGCCTGAAAAAATGTTTTAGGCATACATGATAAAAGACATGAGCAAAGCAGACAATTAAATATTTATTCCCAAACAATCATAATCATGACAGTATATCAGGTCCCCCTGTATAATAACACTATAACATTGTATAATATACTGCAATAATAACATTAAATAACATATATAATATAAGCTAACTTTTCTTTTTGTTATAAATTTTGGAAATAGTTTTTATACTGTGATATATTTTTTTACTTCGATGAAAAGTCCAAAAGACATAATATAATTAAAATAGAAAATCTTGGTTGCATTATAAATGTCTTTTCTGAATTTTTTTTAAATTTAATGCATCCTTGCCGAAGAAAAGTATTGATTTCTTTTACTGTTTCTTATTCACTGACCTGCAGAATACCTTCAGATTCCTTTGTTAAAAACCCTTATTTAATGCAGATGCACAATGACTTAGTAGTGTATTTTAATAACATGGTCACGAAGCTGACAATTGCACAGCAATACGTCTTCATGCTGTCAATCTGTTTGTTTATGGCAGATTGAAATAACTTCTTCACCGCACATGTTTTTTTTTTTTGTTTTTTTTTGGTCGGCAGCTGGCGGAGATGAAATGCAACTGCTGCTTTTCTTTGTAGCCTACATAGTTCTGTGATAACCTACCAATACGTAAACACACACAAGCTGCATGCAGCCTGATATAAAACTGGCTGTAAAACCCGGGGAATGATTTATGAGAGATAATTAGAGGGAAAACAACTTGCGGTAGCAGTTTGATGCAAAAAGGGAAATTAAAAACAAATTTTTTTTTTTGCCTTTTTGTGTATAAACGTCGCTCTCAGCCATGCAGTCTGATGGGTCGTCCCTCAGGCTTCTGTAATGATGGAGGTGTCAGGCTTCTCGCACATGCACACACACTCAAACCTGCCGCAGAGAACATAGAGGATAGCATTTCTGTCTTTATGCTGCTGAAGTATTTGATGTGACGTGCCCAGGGACCCCCAATCACCGTCTTTACTCATTATTATTTAAAGACACAGGTGACCGAGTTTGTTTATTGCACTCTTGAAAGATGAGTCAAGAACTCAAAAAACGCTTCCCTTTGCTTCTCAGTTTGCATGTAAGTGGGAAAATGGAAGACAGCCAATGAAACACAACACTGTTCATTAATTTTGCTATTTGTTTATCCAGCTTTGGGATTTGCTGACGTTTGTCCATGTTTTGTAAGCTCTTTTAAGAACATTAAAACTGAACTAACTGCTACTCAAAACATGGTGAGCCATAATAAAAGAATCATTAGCAATCACTAGTAATTGTCTTCGATGTCTGAAATAATATCCTTGGAAATTAGCCACTAAGCTCAGGTTTTAATCTACGGCAAAATGTTTGTTTATCATCTTCTCCCCTGCTGCTGACACACTGGAAAATAATTATGCAAAGAAGAAAGCAGAGCTGTGAAGCTGCGAAAACTGCGAAGCTGATGCTTGTGTTATCAAGTGTGAACTTTCACCTTCTCCTGACATGGTGTGTGTGGGCTGCTCTCTGCTCAGGTCAAGGAGAACCTGTTATCCTGTAAGATGCTCCTCCACTGTAAGCGAGATGAACTGAGGAAGCTGTGGATCGAAGGTGTCGAGCATAAGCATGTCCTCAGCTTGCTGGATGAGATTGAGAACATCAAACAGGTCCCTCAGAAGTTGGAGGCATCCATGGCCAGCAAGCACTACCTGCACGCTACAGATATGCTGGTGAGTGTTTGAATTTGTTGGTAGGGGAAATTTAATTCATTCCATGGCAGGTACATGCTACCTGTTTTTGTTTCAGCTTGTCCACTTGTACATAAAAATATTAAATTAAATATAGCTCTTTAGTTTGAGCTATTGACACTGATTGTACTCTTTAACCAATTTCATTAGATGCTACCTTTACATTGTAAAAAAAATAAAAATCTAAATTTCAGGTAAGTTCTTTTGAACTTTCTATTCATCTTTCTTAATTCTATTCTTCTTTCTATTCAAGAATCCTACAAAAATCTATTTTTTCAATTAATATATCAGGCAGCACAACATTGACTTATTCAACAATGATTAGAATTAGAATTGTTAAACTATTAGAATACCCAAACTATTGAACAGTCTTATAGAGAAAATAAAAAGTGACTTATTCAGTTATGCAAGTCTGGTCAGGAGATTCTTTGCCACTACATTAACCAAAGCTCATGGGCCTAAAACATCATCAAAAATTAAGAATCTGAATCTCCAAGTTTTTTTTTTTGTAAGACCCTTTTTTATCAGGTATTTGATCACACTGTTTCTTTGGGTACACCCACATCTCCCTTTCAGCAGGGGAAAGCAGCTGCGGTCAGAGATGACAAGCTTTCTCAGGTCCCTCAGGTGTTCTTCTCCTCCTGTGTGTGTGACTGTGTTAAATCTGACGAGGAGTATTGGGACTGCCAACAGAGATTACGCTGTACACGGTGTTTCAATTTGCAACTCTCGTCTGAAAACACTCTCCCTCACTTTTGTCTGTTAGTTACATGAACACACAAGCCCACAAATGCACACATACACATTTGTAACTCTCGTACCTGTCAGTCTGGTTAACCTCCCTAGTGTGTGCTTTTCAGATGAGCTGTCATTCATTACCTCACATCTGTTGAATTGGCACTTTCCTCTCTTTATTTGCTTTATTCCTGTCCCCGTCCCTGTCCTGTCCCTGTCCCTGTCCCCGTCCCCGTCCCCGTCCCTGGCCCTGTCCCCGTCCCTGTCCTGTCCCCGTCCTGTCCCTGTCCCTGTCCTGTCCCTGGTCCTGTCCCTGGTCCTGTCCCTGTCCTGTTCCTGTAACTGTCCCTGTCCTGTCCCCGTCCTGTCCCTGGTCCTCTCCCTGGTCCTGTCCCCATCCTGTTCCTGTCCCTGGTCCTGTCCCCGTCTTGTCCCCGCCCTGTCCCTGTCCCTGTCCTGTCCTGTCATTTATTTTTATTTTATTTCCTCCTCTTCTTCCTTTCTTCTGCTTTTTTCCCTTCTTTTTTACTTTCTTTTACTTTACCTCTTCATTTCCTTTTCTGTCCTTTGCTGCCAATTCCTGTACTTTACTTGTCCTTCCTCTTTTTTCCATTATCCTCTTCTTCTTTCCTTCACTGAACCATTCCACTCCCTCTCCATATTTCTTTCATCTCCTTTCCTCTTTCTGTTCTTTTTGTGTCCTTAACTGTTCCTCTTACTCTCTGTTCCTTTCCTTTCCCATTCTCTCATCCCTGCTCCTTTCCTCTTCCTCTCACATCCTTACCAATTCTTCTTTCTCTCATTCTCTATTGCCTTTTCTTTTCTATTGTCTCAGTTGCAAATTGAAGTGTCTTCTCAACTAAACCAGGTTTGGCAGAAAGACCTGTAAACAGGCACACTTACACACGCTCAGCTGATCCTGCTGGTATACACTGTGGCTCATGCAACCCTCATTTGCATGAACAACTCCTTGACTTGTATGACCCCTCCTCTGTCTGTCAAAAGTGATGCACAAAGTGTGCAGTGATGGTCCTCCAGAGCACTATCAACAGGCCATTAGCTTTCCTCTAATAAAGTACATTCGTTCAGAGCCATTTTGATTTATTCACTAAATATAAACAAGCAGTAGCCACTGCAGGGTAGTTCAGTGCTGAGGGATTGAAGAGGTAAAGGCAAAGAGAAGTAAAGACTAGATATACAAGTTAAATGCAATAAAAAAGAGCAAGAGAGAGAGAGTGTGAGAGATTAAAAGAAGGATAGAAGGAAGAAGGGAAAGGTTGCATAGAAGATCAAGGCTCTGGGACATGTGAGCCAGGTCATGTGAATGAAATGAGAAAATTGAACTTATCAACCACACAACTGCTTCAGATTCAGTCTGCTAATGCGGCAGCATGGCAAGTAGCTGCTGATACAGTGCAGATCCAGGACAGCATTAAAGCTAAGCCTGAGGGGACTACCTGGACTCGTTCTCTATGTTAAGTTGCATTTGTTCTTCATTTTACAGCTTAAAGATTTCCTTGCTCGTGTCTATGAGGAGAAGATGAAAAACAGATACACAAAACTGAGCAAAAAAGCCAGATGGTTTTTAAAATTACATTCTGTATCCACAGCCTACAACATTTTTTTGTAAAAAAAAAAATTAAATAAATTATATATATATATATATCTGTGTGTGTGTGTGTGTGTGTCTATATATGTATATGTATATGTATGTATATATATATATATATATATATATATATATATATATATATATATATATATATGTATGTGTATATGTCTATGTGTGTATATATATATTTTATATATATATATATTTTTTTTATTAGAGATTTTTTAAATTAGAAATATGATGCATTTTTTATAGAAATATGATGAATAGATGCATTTTTTTAATTAAAGATTTATTTTATAGTATTTATCTGATTATTTGTCTATTTCATATTATTTAGAGATTTTTGAACAACAAAAGTAGTAAATCTCTGTGTGCAAAAGAAAGCGCAAACTTGTATATTCATTTGGCTTTCTGGGTTCTTGCATCATTTTCTCACTTTGTGTTCACTGATACTCCATCTCATGCCTCATTCAACCAGCAGCTGCATACTTCATCATGCTCTCTGCAGGAGAGCCACACACACTCAGCAGAGTGAATATTCAGCGCCACTGCGGTCCACCACACTGCATTCTCCCTCTTTTAATACTTTGATTGGACGAGAGTTGTTATTGTTCTTTATCGCTGTGGTTTTTGATGGGCGGGTGGGACATGTGCTATTATGTGATCCTGGAGCGCGGCTAATCTAGGAGGTTGTACAACAATGGATATGCCTGGAACACTTCTCTTATTCAGCTACAAGCAATGAACAAGCTACATTGGGATTTGTGTTTGAACCAATATACTGTGGCTTAATAAATACTAAGATACTTCACGTTAATAAATGTATGACATCACAGATTACAAAATATTTAACCAAGTTTTACCGATTTTAGAGAAAGTTAGTAAAAAGCATGCTTTCTAAGGAAAACTTTAACAAAAAGGAATTGGTAATGTTCTAAATTAAAACAATAAGTTATTCTGTTCGAAATTTGTTAGTCACTCATTTGTAAGTCGCTTTGGATAAATGGTCACTTACTGTTTGCTAAATGCTTAAATGTAAATGTTAAATTAACATGAAATAACTTTAGACTCTTTATTGTTGTAAATTAACTTTATTATGAATTTTTGATGGCAGCTGACCTCAAACATCTACTACAATTACAATGAGACATTTGGACAAAAAAAAAAAAGCTAATTATGTATGCAGTGCAATGAAGTGCACTTATAACTATGGCTCCCTAAATTTGACTCCATCCCATTATTTAACATTTTTGCAAGTAGACATAAAGGCAGATGGAAACTTCAAGTGTGCTGTTGTGTTTGCAGGTCTCAGCAGTGGATTCTCTTGAAGGACCCCTGCTACAGGTGGAAGGTCTCGGCGACTTGCGACTGGAGCTCCACAGCAAGAAACTCAACATCCACCTGGTGCTAATCGATGAGCTCCATCGACATCTCTACATCAAGTCTACCAGCCGTGTGGGTCACCGAGGAAAAGACAAGGACAAGGGCCGGTGAGTCACTATAACATCCTTTAGTTAAAGTATTGAGATGTGTATTCATTAGATCCCTGTTGCTTGATTCAAATCTAGCGTCAATTCAGATCAAAGATATGTGGGCTTAGTATCTGAACCCAAAGTAGGTCAACAATATTACAAAAAATGGAGAATACTATAAAAAAAAAATCTTCCTCGAAGCATTCGATTCAGGTTGTGGCAGCAAACTGAAAGCAATTACCTTCAGAGTGGCAAAGTCATTTCTCAGCTTTAGATTAATTTACCTTCGCAGGTTGCTGGTGGCAGGGCGCACAGCTTATCTAATTACTGTGTGTGTTCTTTTTAAAAAGAGGGACGTGCTTTCTTAAACCAAACATCCCATGAGTCATTGCTGTCTGATCATTAATAAGGGTGTGGAATATGCCAGACAGAATAACTGATCAGACTAATTAAGAATGCAGGCCTGAATATGGGCCAGAGCTGCTGTAAACCCAAGCTAGTTTGACATTCTAAATAAACTTTAATTAGTCAAAGGGGCGACACGTGGAAAATGTGTTGCGCGTCTTCGCTAACTTTCTGGATTTCACTTCCCATAATTAATAACGGGGGTGATTACGCTATCTTGAAGGGAAATACAATATTAATTCTTTATTGAAAGCGTTGTTCACCAGGGTCTTAAATCATTAGCTTGTTGGTAAACAAAGCCTCTCTGGCCCTGTTGCCTCCTCCTCACCGGAGTCGTGTAATTAGCTGATTTGCGACTGTTCTCTTCCTGTGTCCCTGTGTACAGGGTCTGGCCGCCGTGACTCTGATGCCAGCGCTCAGAGCAAACAGAGATAAGTCATTTGCACCCTCGCGGATGAGCACGAGAGGAATGATAATAGGTTTTTGCTTTCTCGATGGTGACACGGCCGCCCACGTGTGCATTGTCGCCGGGGGATTGCTGACCCCCTCCGTCAGTGTGCTGCGCAAACCGCCGCCGCTGCCTCTGCAATGCTAATTCTCATAGATTAGACAAGGCGCAGCGGTGTAGCGCATTAAGCTAATGCAGGTTGGTGACCCCGCAGGGCTGAAGTGTGGAGTTGTTTGTAATAGTGTTTTTGATCTCGGAATTGTGCGTGCGTGTTTGTCACTCTTCCGCTGCTCTGTTTACGGCCATGTAATTATAGCACGACGCTTTCATGAGGAGAAGTGATTTATTAGTCAGGGTCATGACGCGACTGCAATTTTCTGCCAGGATTTGTATTCATTTCTTCTCT
Organism: Carassius auratus; assembly: GCF_003368295.1. Lineage (NCBI taxonomy): Eukaryota > Metazoa > Chordata > Actinopteri > Cypriniformes > Cyprinidae > Carassius > Carassius auratus. Next base: position 16,548,731 of record NC_039246.1, read on the forward strand.
TACGTGTGTTTTGCAATCCGCCTTGTTTGATTCTTCGTGTTCTGGCTGCTCTAAAGCACGCTTTTATAAAGCATTCATGGTTACTCTTTTTATGAATGTCTAAACAATAGCTGCTGTCACTATAATAAGGGTTGCTATTGTGAAGAAGGTAGTAAAAGTAACTTTTTTTTTTTTCAGGTCTGCTTCGAAGGATACGTCTGTTTTGGATGTCGGTTTGTCAACTCCACGCAAGCTCACAGAACCCTCACAGTTCAGCACCCCTGGAACATCCAGCAGTAAGAATCATCACTAATAGAACAATAGAAATGACTAGACACTAAAACAAACCTGATGGATAACGTAGTGCTGCACCAAAAAGAAAACCAACATTTTGGAAGCACTGGCTAAAAATATGTTTAAAAAAGTATTTATTTATTTACTCTCAAGATATTATTTATAAGAGATTACCGTAACTATAATGTTATTTATTATATAAAAAATTGATCAATTTATATATTTATAAATATGTATAAATGTATTCATGTTCTATATTTATATAGTAATTTAAATATAATTTAAACAATGTTATTTATTTATTTATTTGTGATTTAATTTATGTGGCTGTCTGTCTGTCTATCTATCTGTCTAAATAATTTTATTTCATGTAAATATACTATAAATAGACATTTGCAAATGTAATAAATGTACAATGAAATATAATTATATGAATAAAATGGAATTTTCACACTTTAGTACATACTTACACACTTATAAGAATACTTATATAGATAATTTATAGTTGAGCAGAATTTCTGTTCACATTTCCTGCCTTTTTTTCTCTTTTGGACAAAAAACTTTTATAAATAAATGGCAGTTATATATATGAATTGTTATATAACTTGAATGCTAAATATTTTATTGTATTATTTTAAATATAGTATATGTATACGTTTGCAAATGCAATAAATTGCAGTGTAATACATTGGTAACACTTTGTATAGGGACCACATCTAACTATTAACTAGTTGATTATTAGCATGCCCATTATTGATATATTGGTTGTTTATTAGTACTTATAAAGCACATATTCTGCATGACCATATTCTACATCTCTAATCTTACCCAATACCTAAACTTAACAACTACCTTAAGAACTATTAATAAACAGCAAATTAGGAATTTATTGAGGCAAAAGTCATAGTTTATGGATTGTTAATAGCGAGAATTGGACCTTAAAATAAAGTGTGACTGATATAGTTCTGTTCATATTTTTGGATATGACTTTCTGTCTGTTTTCTTTAAACAACTTTATTTGTCATAAAAGCGATGTATTAAAAACATAAAGACAAGATAAAAACACACGCGAGGTAAGGTGAGCATTAGCCAGCGAAAGAGAGAATCAGAATGCTACTTCTTTGCGGAGAGAGAAAGCGAGCGAGTGAATTAGAACTTGATTTAGTGGCTCATAATTTGAATGATAGATTTCTCTCTGCTCTACTGAAGGGAACAGCAGGTGTCCGGGCTGTTATAAAGCAAAGGGGTGATTTTGTAATTCCTGGTGCTCCATATTGTCTGCCAGTGTTTAAAGTGCTAATTAAATCATTAGGACACATCTGACCAGAGTCACTGTGTTTATTAAAATGGCACTTGGGGCTGCCACAGACAAGAAAAGACACAGCTGTTGCGTTCTGTGTTACTGAAAGCATTTGCATGAACCCAAACTCCTATTATACATATTTTGAGAAGGTTGTTGTAATATACAAACTAACACTCTGACATAACAATTTCCCCTTTTACAATTACACAGTGACTCGCACTTCCACTAAAAAAGACTTGTGTGTCCGCACACACACAAGAACACGCACTCTCAGGTTTCATGATCTCAGTACATCATGTTTCAGTAAGCATATTAACCTGTGCAGATGAGATACTCTCTCACGTTATTAATCATGCAGCTCTGTCAGCACGGCGGGGGTGCGGGCCTTGTTATCCGTGCTCTCCTGTGTGGGACTAACTCCACTGCGCTCCGAGACTCTTATCAGAACCACCAACCCACCCACAGCTGTCTGTTTCTCCCACACTGTCTCTGAGACATGCTGCCAGTTGTCAGTACAACTACAGACAACCCTATCTGTCTGTCGGTCTGTGTGTCTGTCCATCAGTCTGTGTGTCTGTCTGTCCTTCCATCTGTCTAATTATCTAGCTCTCTGTTTTCCTGTCTGTCTGTCTATCCAACTGTCTGTCTGTCTGTCTATTTATCTGAAGAAGAACCTGAGCCCATTAACTTGCCATAAACATTAAGCCCATTTTAAACAGTCATTGGATTTGAGGGTATTAGCAGACAGAAAAATAAGCACTTAACAGTACGATCACTATTGAGCAGGTGAATATGGAGAGGTGTGTTATGCAGATTTATTAAAGGATTGTGCTGATGTCATGACGAGAAGGGAGGAAAAATAACTTCCAGGCGTTCTATTATACAAATTCTGTTTAATTATCAGTATATTAATGTTGTTGGACATTAATATCATTAACCTTTTTAACTGTAAGTGCTCTCTGAGGAAAATGTCATTATAAATTAATAACATTAACATTATAAATCTTAACAGATTGTTGGTACATATTCATATTTATTCATATATTCAAATTGCAATGTACATTAGTGTCCTGATTAATAGCTATGTGATATTTAATGATTTAACAATTAGCAAACCTTATCATAAAGTTTTGCTACCATCTGTTTGCTGTCAAGGTTGCACGTATATTTATGTATAGTAGTTGTTCCATAAACTGTTCTGTATTTTCATGCTACTGTGATTATATATTGCTGTAGTGTTTTTCAAGGAAGTGTATGTGTGTTTGTGCAGTTCGTGAGCTGCACGAGGTGAAAGAAGACTTGGACGTAGACCCGGAGGAGAACAGCGCAGAGTTCATGGGGATCCTGATCAAAGCTCTGGCTAAACTCAAGAAGATCCCGGAAACCATTAAAGCCATCATGGAGCGACTGGAGCCTGAGCTCAAGCAGATCCTCAAGAGATCCACCACTCAGATCGCTGACCATGCCTACCAGAGGGGAGAGAACCTGGCACAGGACAACCAGCCCAGGTAAAAACAAATGTAAAGAATGTGCAGTCTGCAGGGAATATTAATACACCATACAACTGTCATACTACAAGTCATACAACATACAACTGTTTCTTAGCTTATTGATTGATTTTTTTATTTATTTACGGAATACTATAATGATAATTAAGATTCTTTAAAAAAAAAAAGATTTTTTTTTTATTAGAATTTTTGGCTTAAATTAAAGGGATGGTTCTCTAAAAAATAAAAGTGTAATCTCAGGTGAGAATATACTAGTGTCGTGACAACCAAGTTTTGTGTAGGGCTGTGCGATTAATCAGAATTGTCATACATTTTTATTTGAGCATGCATGATTTCCAAATCGCTTTATAGCTTGGTTTTCCAAGGCCCCGACCTCCCGCAGTTTGTTATCTGAACCAATCAGAATGCAGCATGCCAAAATGGAGTGTGAGAACAGAGCAGACCAGGCATAGGCCTACGTAACGCCAGGTTCACATTTAATTTTTCTGAGCCCATGTTAACGGATCAGAGTGTTCACACTGCACAATGTAATATATGCGAAAGATGTTAGATAACAGAAGAGGTTAGAAATACAAAGGTGCCGAGAATAATTCATATCTTGTGCAAGCGCATAGAGATAGTAGGGAGTGCACGGGATACAGTTTGAGCGAGTTTTAACCCTCTAAAGTCGATTAATGCGTTATGAGTCATTTTCTCCTGATAACCCCGAAAATAACTTAAATTACACTTTCAGATTTGATCGTACAGATAAGAGCAATACTTCAATCGAATCTGTAAAGGGTCGAGTTTTTTTTGTATACAGACATAATAATAACAAAACTTTGTGCACTTATAAAATAAAGATAACAAACAAGGTGTGCTGTCTGCTGCCTTTGTCTGCGCTGATCTTCATTTACAAACGTGTCATTAAAAGGAACTGTAACTCTGTGAATACTCAACGAAGAGACATGAGAGAGATATCTATAGAAAACCTGACATGTCTACGTTTAAACTAAACAAGTGCTGGTGAAAACAAATATTCTGTGATAAAGTAATCCATATGAAAACAACGCGATGTCCGTTTTTCACGTCTCTCTTCATTATCTTCTAATGAGACCACACCAGCGGTGAATGCGCTATTCAGATTCTAATGTTTCAAACTGAAGCTCGCGGCTTGAATACGCCCACACAACAGAAGACAACGCAACGAGACTGTTCTTCAAGTTCATTTATTTTACTGTTTGCTTCGCGATGAGAGGAATGAGACATAATTCACCCCGAAAAGTTTGGGAGCCAAATGTGAAAAAGCTCTACCTCCTTTAGTGGACTTTGCTATCCTAGGAACTACCAAAAGTCCAGCGTTTTGAGACCTTAGGGAGCTTGTTGGATTGTAACGTGGTATAAGGCTAGTTAGGTATGCAGGAGCTAAACCATTTAGGGCCTTATGATGATTTGTAACTGATACAGAGCTTAATAGATAGCCAGTGCAGAGACTGTAAAAATGGGGTTAAAAATGGGGTTAAAACCCCATTCACTGCCATTATAATGTTTAGAAGAGCCAGGAAATTTTTTTATATAAGACGTTTCATTCAAACAGCAAATAAATGCATTTGTTTGTGAGTCTGAAATTCATGTTTTGTTTGGATCTTAGTGTATACTTCCAAATCTCATATGTACACACAAATACACATGGCCATTCTCAATAGTTGCTCAATGGCTGACTACTTGAAGCATCCATAGTTTTTACTTGAGACATTTGCAATTCTTTTAACGTGATATATTTTCTAATGCAACTACATAACGTAAGGCAAGACTGGATTTGATCAGTTGGCTCTTGATTTATTATGATTATTATGACCAGTTGGCTCTTGAAGACTATTAAAACAAATGTATTTACATTAACATGCACAAACAAATCATGCAAAGGGAGAGAATCATTTAGAAGTAAATGGGGTCAGCTTTGATTTCATGTTGTCCTTTAAATGATGTAGGAAATAAAACCTGCCAATGACAGTCACTTCAGATGTAGTTCTCCCTCTTGCAGTGATTTTGTTTTTAAGGGAAGCACTTTGGAAGGCATTTATTCTGAAGTGTGATTGGTTTCCATTGTTTTCCTTCTTTATTGAGCTCTCTCTCGCTCTCTCACTTTACCCGATGATGGCTTGCTGGATCAATGCTCTCATCTGTCATGTGGCATTCATACCTCCCTCATTTCCAATCCATAAAAGCGAGCCGTGGCTAGTGTCTGCTTAAGCATCGGCTCTAACGGAGAAAAACAAAAGCAAGGAAAGAAAAGACATATAATGAAGCCTATTAAAGAAACGCTCTTTACCCAAGGCAAAAATGAACTCTCAATTGCTTATTTTTCCACAGCCACTCTCTGCGTTTTTTATGTTTACCCTCCGCTCTTTTTTTTTTTTTTTTTTAAAGGAAGCTTCTAGTGTGTGAGAGAATATCCGCTGACTTTTCATTGTGTGCTTTTAATGAAATAAACGAGGGATTTTTCTTTGAAAGCTGTGACGGTTATGATAGAACCTTTAGTAATATGTAAGATAAATTGTTTTATGTGTGTGTTTCATATGAATGCACTGAAGTATCATATAGTGGAACAACCTTAATAAATTATCAATAAGCACTGCTGAAATAATATTGCAGTTCATAAATCTGTTTTCTGTAAAGTAAACCACCTTTGCAAGGGTTTGTTGTAAATGAAATTGCTCAAATGACCTGAGTGACAGTAAGGTCCCATTTTAACCATACAGCAATTTGAGTGTTTACTTGTGTGTCTGTGTCTGTGCTAACCTGAAAGTTGAGGTAGGGCTCTGTTTCTATGGAAACCTCAACTCAAAAATGAAGTCGCTGCTGCATTAGAGTTCACAGTGAAAAGTATGTCTTGCTGTATGTTTCCTAACCAGACTTGATATGACAAGGATTGTAGTGACTTTGTGAAAAGTGGCAAAGTCTGAGCCAATCAGTTCATATTATACAGAGACTTATGTTATATTATATTGTTGATATGTGTGTGTTTGTGATTCTAACCACATAAGAGCATTCATTCGTTCATCCCCTTTTTTAGTTTATCATACACTTTTATTAATTATTCCTTTTTATTTATTTATATATTATACAAATTATTGATTTTATTTATATATATTTATTTATTCTTCCTTTTTTATTTTTTCTCCCTTTAATGTATTTTTCTTTAATTTATTTTCCCATTTATTAATTCATTAATTTACTAAATCATTCCTCTTTTTTCCTCCCTGTAATTTTTTTATTCTTATTTATTATCCCACTTTTCTTTAAATATTTGTTACAATTAAGTATATTTAAAATATTTCTTTACAATATTTTTTATTTATTCTGTTTGATCTTTTCCTACCTTTAATTTATTTTTCTTCTCTTTATTTTATTTATTAATTTGATCATACATTCTTCCTCTGTTTTCCTCTCTTTAATTTATTTGTTTTCACATTTATTTATCGATCTTATTTTTCTTATTTTTTTAGTTTTCTGATATATAAGAATAGTCTGAATATGGCCTTCGATGGAGAAAGATGCTTTTTAGAGCCAGTGTAGTTGTGGCATTGACCAACTAGCCCATGATAGCCATCCAAACCTTGACTGCTTGTTTCATACTTTGGTTTGGCTTTCTGCAATGTTTTTTTATGAAAAAGTGTCGTCCTGTATAATATGTGTTTACATGTTGCGTCTAAGTCAAGGGTCATGTCCTGTCCTCTGTAAATCAAGCTTAACATGTGTTATCATTCACCGTCCCTCATGTGAACATCCATCATCTCCCTGCCGTCCAGCTCCCTGCGATCCTAATACCCTACATCATGCTGTCACCTCCAACCTCTTCATTCCGCCTACTAGTGTTTTCTTCTGCCTCATTTTACTGGGATGAATGAGTAAACTCCATAAAAGTCAGACAGATGCGTGTCCTCCTAGTGGACCCAGAGAGTTTGACAGATGCTGCTAATTGTTGTTGGTGAACAGCTGCCGCTGCTCAACAGGGAGATTCTGTCAGCACCCTGCTGCTGTCATGTTCATTAGTAACAGAGAATGGGCCGCTTTTGGCTCGGTTTTGGTGATGTAGAGGGATTTCTGTCAGCCAGACTGACTGCAGTAGTGGCTTTGTCTTTGGAAAGCTTCTAGATTAGGAGTTTTCAAACTGGGGTCCAGGGACCCCCAGGGGCCACAAGGTTCTGCAAACAAACAGACAAATGAAAAAGGTTAGCACAATGTATATTTTAGGGCTGTCAAAGTTAACATGTCAACTCAAAACCTATAAACCCTAATTTATGCATTTAATGCATTTAAAATTGTCAGAAGTAATACTGTTACAGTTTCATTCTGCTTTCTGAAAACTGGTTAAAAAAACGAATCAAGACATAAATTGTGATTAAATTTAATGTTAAAATGTATTTAAGCATGTAAAATATCCACAATATTCTTTCAAGAGTAGTTAGTTTTTTGTTTCTCCCTGTCATTTCTGCATTTTAGCCAGATAATATTTTTCCCTTTAGCTTTAGTACAATAAAAGTATATTCAAAGCATGTATTAAATAAATGATAATTTTTTTAGGTCTATTTTGAAGTGCTGTTGTTTTTCTCTCTCTCTATCGCCCTCTTCAGGTTATTGCTGGAACTGCTTGAGTTGTTGTTTGATAAGTTGAATGCTGTGGCCCAGGCTCACAGTGTGGTTCTCAGTCACCTACAGCAGATTGTCGTCTCTCGCAGCGGAGCCCAAGAAGGGATCAAACTCTATGAACAGGCTGATGTCTATGCCAAGATCCAGACCGTCCTACAGGTCAGTCCCTGCAGCGTCTTTCAGTAAAGCAGATCCAGGTCATTGGATGATATATTTGGAATCTAAAATATTGCAGTGAAATAATGCAATATGTTAAAGTGGATTTTGCCAAAAGGTATTTTGACTACCTATGCCTTCACATAGCAATATATTAGAAACAATTTAAGGCGCCTTCTTTAATGTATTATTCATAGCAACTCCTTGGCCACAGTGCAGTGCTGTGGCTCTCAGTCTTTCAAGCTGATATTCAAAGCAGATTTATGCTATTAGCTGTTATTTTCAGGTAACTGTATAGTCAATTACTAATAAACAGAGGGTTTGTTTACAGTTATTAGCTCTGTTTCTTGTGTCTTTTCTATTAAGACTGTACAAGTGGAGAAAGAATGTGTGACTGAAGTTTTGTGAATAATCTACGTTAGCTCATCCCAAGTGTCATGTTTAATTGGAGTGTGTTAATTGGAAAATGTTGACTTTTTAGTGTGCATGTGTGTTTTGAGGCAGGTGCAATTGCCAGCTGTTCATGTAACCTTTGAAAATCTCTCTAGAGGCCCAACATTGTGTGTTAGTTTGTGTGTTTGAAAAGCACCTGCTGGAAATCCTGTTAATGGTTTTATCTCATGTGATGGGTATGTTTACTTTTTTTATTTTGAGCTTTGCTTTGTTTTTGTTTTTTGTTTTGTTTTGTTTTGTGCTTTGCTTTGTGTTGTGTTTTGTTTTGAGCAATTGAGCAATTCCTTTTCAGAGTTAAGCTGCGTTTACACTCTTGCCGCTAAATACAAACGTTTATACCAAATGTAAAGTGAATCTGTACATAAAAACGAAAATGAATGAAGACGGCAAGGATCAGCCTCATTTCCGGCACTGTTGAGCTGAGAGGAGAACCAAGCGCCAACCTCCCACTCTGTCTCGTGAAGCCCATACGGAAGTGACTTAAACTGTAATTCATCAGCTGGCCGATTGAGGCTGGCTGCAAAAGGGAGTCAGTCCCATAGACTCCCCATGTTAAAATGCCCAACTTTACAGCAGAAAAAACATGTTTACTGCCTGGTCAAAAAATATTTTTGGTCTATATAGCTAATTTTGCCCTTCATGACAACTGTGAGAGGGGTGAATCTTTTTTTATAACTCATCCATTTAAATTATATTAAGCCTTAAAGTTCTGCATAATTTAGGGCGTGGCCACTTGAGTGATAGGTGGATTGCCACTGATGTCACCGCCGTCTAGCTAGGTGAGCATGGTTTCAGCAACCAGCTCACACCTTTTTGCCAATTTTAAATTATCCGGGAGTGACGCACTGTGCCAAGTACTATTGGCATCAAAAAAGCTAAAAGCTCTTTGGAAATCTATGGGTGATGTCACGGACTATGCCCAGTCTATGAGGAGAACGATGACATAGGCTCTGTCTTCTTTCCCATTGGCTGTCGCTCCCAAAAGTCGTTATTCATTTGCATAAAGTTAAAGGATTCTGAACTTTATCGAGTCATTGGACATCTGTCGCCAACAGCCAACAATCGTGCATCATATCTTGATTTTTTCTCCATAATAGTAAACATAAATAGAGAAATGTGCTTTTACGATGTTGATTCACATTTATCGGGAATAATTTTCTCAAGCAATTTTAAAACCGCGTTAGCTACAGATGGTCAAACTAACTGATAATTCAGATTCACAGACATTGTAAGAATGAGACCTCATAACCTATTCATGTACAAATTGTTCTTTGAATTCACAGTTTTTCTTCCCTTAAAGAATTCAATCTCTTGATATTCTCTCTCCCTGAATTTCATTCCAAGTGTGCTCTTTCAGAGCATTGTTTTTCAGCTGCATGCTAGAGAAGATCCATTTGTATAGACAGGCATCAGAAGGAGTGAGAGAAAGAGAGATGGGAGTGGAGGTACAGCTGGGGAATGAGTAAATGGGTTTGTCATCACTCCATCAAACAGGGTGAAGAGTCAGACTGTGACCTTGTACTTTCCTCCTGTCTTTTTTTTACTCCTCGTTTCAAAGCAGTCTGCAGAGAGCTGTACCGAAAGAACAAGCTTGGCCCTGCCAACTGTTGCTAAGGCCCTGCTGAGCTCTTCGTAGACCTTAAGTAACGAAGTGCATCTTCCCGAGAGTTGACTTCAGAAGTCAAAATATGCATTTAACTGCAGTGCGATGAGGACTTTGACTGTGTTTTTTTGTGTACATCCTCGTTTTTTCGGCATTCATTAGCACAAGCACCTCACACCCTAGCTAGCAACAGATTAAATTGTTTATTCTGAGCTTTTGCTTCCACTTGTAGATCTGTAGAGGTCTAAAATGAATATGACTTTAAATGAAAACACACACACATAGACACACTCACAAACACAAACATATATACATATATAAATATATACATATACATAAATATGTTGCTCAAAAGTTTGGGGTTGGTAAGATTTTAATGCCCACCAATGCTGCATTTATTTGATCTAATAATACAGTAAAACATTAATATTGTGAAATATGATTACAATTCAAAATAAATATTATAATAATTTATTCATGTGATGGCAAAGCTGAATTATCAGCATTATTACTCTAGACATTAGCGTCAATAATTGCTGATTTGGTGCTCAAGAAACATTTCTCATTATTATCAATGCTAAAAACAGTTTTACTGTGTAATAACTGTAAATTGTGATACATTTTTTGTTCACGAATCTATGATGAATAAAAAAAGTTAAAAACAAAAAATTATTTGTAATAGAAATATTTTGTAATATTATGACGTAATTGCTTTATTATCACTTTTGATCAATTTAATGTGTGATTACTAAATAAAAGTATTAATTTCTTAAAATAAATCTTACTGTCTCCCAAACTTTGGAATGGTAGTGTATATTAGATGACCAATAGACAATAATTCTAATGAGTTGGTTGGATTTAGAGCCACAAACTTAAATAGTCATGTGGTCGAAATTTAAGCAAAGACAAAAACCTTAAGGGCACAGGATGGGGCAGTGTTCCTTTAGCGCACACATCCATCCTGTCCTTGCTTCCCTCCTCAAGCAGGCTGGTTGCCAGGACTGCAGTGTCTCCTGTGGTCACGGTGTGAGATAATGTAAGCCCTTGATGAGAATCTTCATTAAGGTAGATGAGGTTTTCCTAATCATTTGTGTTTTTTCCTTCCTCTTGATCCTCTTTTGAAGTCTCATCTGATCTCTTCTTCCCTTCTCCTGACTGCGACAGCATTGTTTCAGCCCAGACTGGTCCACATGCTCAAATATAGACACTTCCCCTGAGATTACTAGAGCCCCAAATCTGAACCATTGTAAAAATGCACAGCATCTTCTAAAGATGCTGCTTCTTGCTTTGTGGTCTCTTTTTAGAACAAAAGCTGCTTTAATAAGCTGCTTACTTTCAATTTTGTCTTTAGAATGAACTGTGGGAGAGTTTTCTTTTTCTGGCCTTTCATTTTCTCACTTTTTTGTTATTTTCTGTCAGTTTTTTCTTCATGATACTCTTGAGTTCTAGTCTCAGGCGATGATTTTGGGACTGTGTTCTCGGGTCTGACTTAAGTAAACTTCAGTCTCAAGTGAGAATGATGGTGCTGTTCTCATGCACTGATGCACCTGATGTTCTTTGTGTCATTTTTTGGGGTTACTTTTCACGCTAACCTCTTACTCTCTAATAGGTGTAAAGGAGACCCCTGTACAACCTTGTCTTTCTACCTATCTTAATACAGAACTTCTCTTCCCAAGTTTTCTCTGTTCCTGTGGGAGACAGGAATCACATTGACCTTTCTATTACACTGAAGACATGAAGGCCATGGACAAATGGACCTGAGAGACTTTATAATCTTTATTCTTTCAGTTCCAGACTCTTTGAACTGTGGCTAGGCCATTTTTGAAAACCGTAGAGCAAAATTCTGATATTGTTAGAATCCATATTGAGCTTGTAAACCTTCTACGTAAAAGCCCATGCAGAGTTTTTTTTAGGAGTGCGTGGAGTAAATAGTTATTGACTTTTGGAGTTGCTGTTGACTGAAATGTTTGCCACCGACAGACCAAACCTGAATTTGTCGTACATCATTTTATCCCAAAGAAGAACGGACAAAACTGTTTCAAGTTCCAAGTACCACTCTAATATTTCACATCAGACATTAAAGAGACTTTTTTATTACTTTAAGAAGATAAAAAAGATGGTGCTTGTTATAATCTTGCTCTTCGCGTTGTATTACTGTCCCTCCTTCTAAGCCTCACGAACTTGAGCCTAAGAATGATGGGTAAGAGCGTGAGGGGAACGAGAGCGTGAAAGGGGGAAAAAGAAAGGAAATTACAAACTTTCCACTTTGACAACTTGTTTAGATTTAGTGGGAGCCACACAGCCTCAGAGTAATTGGATTATACAGTGTTAGTGAGGCGTTTCATGCCCTGACAGTGATTAGTATGGCAGTGGAGGGAGAGGCAAAGTGCTTCTGTTTCATGTCGGCGATATAGACAGACACATGGCCTCTAAATGAGCTGTTGTGTACAAGTCTAAATGATCTATTGTAACTGGCCACGGCTTGCATATCGCTTGTGGATTTGAAAGATTTCCACCACAGGGTTAATGATCATAACAGTTCATTTCCATGTTTTAAAGCCCAGCATTTCTCCCCCCCCCCCCCCCCCAGGCTTTATGGTCGAAGCATGCTGGTTGTTTTGAAAAGCGCAACTCTTATGTTCATTAATTACGACAGTAATTATGCATTCTTTTGTGATGTGCATCTCTGTAATAGCAACGCCCGTAGTGGACTATACCGAGTATCGCTGACGAGAATGCTAATGACCCAATCGTAACAAGATGCTGCTCCAAGCACTGACCTCTCTGTGCGATATATTATATCCATTAAAATAGAATATTTCAGAAGTGCTGGATACGGTGGAGGATGAGGGGTAAAAAATGCTTAGTGAGGCTTTTGAATCCATAGTCTCCACGGTATATCCCTGATGAGGTCAGTTGTGTTTTTAAAGAAAGGTTATTGGCTCTCTTGAGGGAAGGGATTGTTTTCCCATGTCTTAGACGTGAGCAAATCAGGTTTTAACATAGAGGCTCGCACTCATTCAAAGTATTTTTTGACATGCTGTGTTTTACTTTGTGTGTGTTCTGTCTTCTCTGGTTTTGCCTTGTTTTTGGTTTGGTTTGTCTAGTTTTTTTTTAAGGTTTTAACTTGTCTTGTTTTTAGTTTGTTTTCATTTTGTCTGGTTTGTCTTGTCCTGTTTTGGTTTGGTTTGTCTTGTCCTGTTTTGGTTTGGTATGTCTTGTCTTGTTTTGGTTTGGTTTGTCTTGTCTTGTTTTGGTTTGGTTTGTCTTGTCTTGTCTTGTTTTGGTTTGTCTTGTCTTGTTTTGGTTTGGTTTGGTTTGGTTTGTCTTGTCCTGTTTTGGTTTGGTTTGTCTTGTCTTGTTTTGGTTTGGTTTGGTTTGTCTTGTCCTGGTTTGGTTTGGTTTGGTTTGTCTTGTCTTGTTTTGGTTTTGTTTGGTTTGTCTTGTCTTGTCTTGTTTTGGTTTTGTTTGGTTTGATTTGTCTTGTCCTGTTTTGGTTTAGTTTGTCTTGTCTTGTTTTGGTTTTGTTTGGTTTGTCTTGTCCTATTTTGGTTTGGTTTGTCTTGTCTTGTTTTGGTTTTGTTTTGTTTGGTTCATCTTGTCCTGTTTTGGTTTGGTTCGTCTTGTCTTGTTTGGTTTTGTTTGGGTTGTCTTGTCCTGTCTTTTTATCTTGTCTTCTGTTTTTTTTTTTTTGTGTTTTTATTTTAATTCTTTGTATCACATTTTTGTATTTTGAATCTCTCTACTTGTCTATTTTTAATAACTTCATAAATTAAAAATTTCATACTTTAATGTCTGCTTTACTGGACTCTTCCTCAGGTTATTTTAATGATCAACAGTAAGGCCCATCTTAGTCTCTAATCTAAAACTCATATTTAATTTCAACCCTTTACTCATGTTGATTCTGGTTAAAGTTGGCATTATGTATTTGAAACCTCAGCAGATTATTTTTCCAAAAGAAAATGCAGACAACAGTGTGGGAGGTTTAGACTTTTCTGTATGTGAGAAGCATTAACTAAATCAATGACTGGACTTATAGCAGGTGTGTTATCATAATAACTCCATAGCTGTGGCTTTCATGTTTTTACTTTGCATTTGTGATATTGAAACACACTTGTTCCTTCACCACATGTGCCTTGAGACCTTGGCTTTCATTTCCAGAGTGATTGCAGTGAATAAGCATCAGATTTCCTGCTAACATATGCTTGGATTATCTGACAGATCAGAAGGGAAATTCTCTTAATTTACCTTTTTAATTCTATATAAAAATATGGTAAAATGTAATTTGATCTCAATATATTTGACATAAAACAGCTAATATTCTATCTGTAGGCATATATTTATATATTTTTGTGTGTATGAAGTGAAAATCTGATGAAGTAGCATGCCAGAATGTAGAAATAATATAACAAAGCGATTGATTAATCAACTTTTTAATCAACCTGCCATTTCTCTTTCTACCTGAGGTGTCATATTAACATATTACCTTGGCTGGATACACCCAAGATCAATAGCATTTTGTTAAGCATCACATGCTGTTAATATTAGATTGTTTTTTGTCTCTATTTATGTTTCACTATGTGTGCTTGTATTATTATGAATACTGGTAAGGTATCCATGGAGACAGAATCCCAGGTTCATAATGCCCCTCCTCCATAATTATTATAGTTTTTTTGTCAGCCATATCATATGTTTTTAATTGCACTGAAATTAGTAAAAAAGACGAAAGGTTATTTTTGTGTTGTTAAAAGCTATAAAGGTCATGTATGCACCTAATTGTTAAAAACACTTTAGAAATTGTCATGTTTTGGTGTCGGGCTCCTTCTTGGAAACTATGGAACGAAAAGAAACTGCGTTTTCTTCGTAATCTCAAGAGGGGTTGACGAGAGGCAGGAAGCTTTGTTTATTTCCCTCGTTTCTTAAAGCACTCTGCAAACGTCTATCATCAGAGAGCAGGTGCTCACCTGCACATCCTTCAACACTGTTTTTCTTCTTTAATTAGCTTGATTTGTGGCTAATAGAGGGGATGAGTGCTGCTTCTCGCTGTTCATTAAACTGAGAATTTGTCCTCAAAGACAAGGGGCTGGGTTTAAAGGTTCACTAAAGATTAACTCTTGGTTCTCCAGACGCATCTAAAGACGTCGAGTCAGAAGGAAGCAGAATTGTTGTGGGATACGCATTCGCGCACATCACAAATCCAGCCAGTGTGCTCTGTGTGTATTATCTGGTGTGAAAAGCCATTTGCGGTTTCTTACAGGCTCTTGTTTCCCAAGCCCATTTCCAAGCTGGTCTTTTCTTGGAAGAGGCCATGAATATTGATTTTTCGCTACTGTTAAAACAACCTAGTCTTTAAGGCTCCAATAAAGAAGAGGGCCTGTGAAATGAACGTCCGGAAATGGAAGGGTTCAGAGTGTGTCCATCACGCTACTGCTGCTCAAAGAGGTGATTTTATTCTGTTTTTGTCCTCCCTTTGGAGGTCATTTGGAGGATGTTTTCCAGGGAAAAGTCAATGACAATCTTCCGTTTGCTAGGAATTTAACTAACTAATATATTTTCAGAATCGACTAGTCATCTTGACCCATCCTTAGCTTTCCTTTGTGGAGGTTTATCTTCATGAAGACACAGATTGGTGTATATATTAGCTGCCCTTTCAACTATTCCACCAGCTATGAGACTTCACAGTAATTTAAATCAGGTCTTTTGTTAGTTTTTGTCCATCCATGGGCGGCATAAATCATAAGTGGGACGCTCTTTGTCTCTGTTTGATGTGGTGTTTTTAGACGTTCCTGCTGGAGATCAGCAGTTTGTTCTGCATGTTTTATTGCCGGTCTCATTCGAGGGTTCTTTGTGTTGTTGGCTGAGCTGCCTCTGTTGTTTCCACCTACTTATTTGGTGTTTTAAAATGGACACAGCACCGCTGCTGCCCACGCTTCATCTCTTGTTGTTATGGAAAAACTGAAGGCTGTTCTAATAAGCCGCATTATAATGGGGACGAAGGCACTTCTGATGAGGCATGAGGCATTTTAGTGAAAGTGACCTTGGTGGCTGTGGTGGTGGTATAATGAGTCCTGTCTTCAAGTTTACCTCCCTTCGTCTTCCTGTGTTTTTTTTTTTTTCTTTTAAATGTCTTGCAACAAATATTTTCATGCACTTACAGTACACACAAACCATGAAGAATAAATTCATGCTAAATCATGATAAAACTACACCTCTGCTACTGTTGTTCCAGCACTAAATTGTAAAGGATATTACAAACAATTTGGACAGTGATATTGAGGATTGAGGATTGAATTAATTACCAATTAAATGACCAATATTTACAACATCCTTTCTAATTTGGTGCAGAATCAGTTTTTGCTCAAAAATTGCAATTCAGTTTCACAAATAATTACTTGCACATTCAGTTGAACATGTCATTTTAATGTAGAAGGACTTAAATATTGCTTTCTTGTAAAACATACTCCAATAATCTTTTATTATTATTATTCGGAACTATGAAAATAATTTATACGGTCTAGTTATTTCTTTTTTTTTTAATTGGCTCTTATGTTTACCTTAAATCATAATTGTCATGTAATGGACAGCAGTGTTAATTTTGACACGAAATTTTAATTTAGTTTTAGTCTTAGTCTTTTGACTATAATTCTTTTTAGTTTTAGTCAAGTTTTAGTCATCTAATTTGTTTTAATTTTAGTCTTATTTTAGTCGACTAAAATTGCTTGGTATTTTAGTCGACTAAAATTGCTTGATATTTTAGTCGACTAAAATAAGACTAAAATCAATAACAGATTTACTAGACAATTTTTTACAGCTGGTATAGGAAACAAACTTAACCAAAATATATAAAACACAAATTCAACTTTATTTCAACACAACTGTATCTTTATTTCGATTCAAAAGCTTTTATGCAGCAACAAACACTGTCATGATAATGTAGACAATAACTAGCTGTCAATTGACCATCAATAAAAGAAAAATAAAGTTAGATCCAGGACCTTAAAGCTTACAGCTGGGCTAAACAATAATTGCATACATTTAAAGTAAATATTTAATAAGTTGGCAGCTAGGTGGATAAAAAAAGTAACAAGATTTTATAAGGTATTCATTTGTCTAGCAATATTGTATGTTTTAAATACTACAATATTGCTAGATTTGTATGTATAATGATAGGATGTGAACATTCATGTTTCACATGACTAATATAGAAATATTTGTGATATTGTCAACAAGTAGAACATTATAAAATATACTGAACATTAGTATTAATCAAATGTATGTATCATAATATTACGTATTAGCATCTAACTTAAAGAAGGGGCTATTTTACAGTACTTTTCAGTTCGTAATATTTAATGCTACAACATCTACGCACTGCAGTCTTCCAATTTTGCTTAGCTCAATAAACTAAAGAACATCGTCGTGAAATTACATTTGAGAAAATGTCCGGGTGGCTCGTCTGTAAATGTCTTTTCAAATTGATTGTGTTCTTGCCACGAATGAGCGCTCTGCATGCTTTACACTTTGTTTTGTTCGTCGTCAAACGTGAAGTGAGCTGTGGACATTTTGTCGCTCTTTTAGACATCACCTCTTCGAATGCCGACTTCCCGGGAGCTCATTTAAAAACTGAAAACCTTCGCTTCACGCCTCAATAAGTCAGGCTCTGATTGGTTCTCTTCTCTCATGCAGTCTCGCCTGTTCCGTTTTGCCGGTTCTTTTGTTCATTCCTCGCATCTTTCCCGTCTGCTGATTTGATTTTCGTCACAGTCTATTTTCGTCTCGTCCTTTATTCATTGACGATAATGTCAATCAATTTAGTCATAGTTTTAGTCTCCATCAATGCCTTCTTTTTTAGTTTTTGTTTCGTTTTCGTCCGCAAAAATATATTCGTGACGAAAATAATGACGAAAATATTTAGTCAACGAAATTAACACTGATGGACAGAAACAGTTTTCACTATTTTCATCTTTTAAACATTGCTTCGGTTATTTTAGGATTTTTTTTTTTCTCAAGTAGTCATAATAATATCGTGTTAATATCAAGAAATATCCTATTTCTGGACTTTTAAAGTTTTGAAGTTTATTTTTTATTAAATTTGCATTACATTTACATTTGTCACACCCCATTGGACTTTTGTTGTGTTTACATTCCTCATGCGTTCTGTGTGACTTAGTTTTCCCTCATGCCTGATTATTGCCATTTGCCAAATGAGATGTGTGTGAGAGTGAAAGGGTCGTCGGATAGAAGAGAACGAGAACGCGTGGCTGACCTGACGTTATTGCCTTTGTCACTGGTAATAAAACGGATCGACTTGAAAATCGGAAGGAAATTAGACTGAGGAAAATCGTCTGATTCCGATCCCTGGCCGATCGATCTGTGCATCTCTACTAATCATTTTACTCATGCATTTCATTCCACCGTAGCTGTGACATTAAATTACATTAGAAGTATTTTTTTCATAATTATATATTCTTAATTTTTTTTTAATTCAATTAAATTATTTCTTTTTTTTTAATTGGCTCTTATGTTTACCTTAAATCATAATTGTCATGTAATGGACAGCAGTGTTAATTTTGACACGAAATTTTAATTTAGTTTTAGTCTTAGTCTTTTGACTATAATTCTTTTTAGTTTTAGTCAAGTTTTAGTCATCTAATTTGTTTTAATTTTAGTCTTATTTTAGTCGACTAAAATTGCTTGGTATTTTAGTCGACTAAAATTGCTTGATATTTTAGTCGACTAAAATAAGACTAAAATCAATAACAGATTTACTAGACAATTTTTTACAGCTGGTATAGGAAACAAACTTAACCAAAATATATAAAACACAAATTCAACTTTATTTCAACACAACTGTATCTTTATTTCGATTCAAAAGCTTTTATGCAGCAACAAACACTGTCATGATAATGTAGACAATAACTAGCTGTCAATTGACCATCAATAAAAGAAAAATAAAGTTAGATCCAGGACCTTAAAGCTTACAGCTGGGCTAAACAATAATTGCATACATTTAAAGTAAATATTTAATAAGTTGGCAGCTAGGTGGATAAAAAAAAGTAACAAGATTTTATAAGGTATTCATTTGTCTAGCAATATTGTATGTTTTAAATACTACAATATTGCTAGATTTGTATGTATAATGATAGGATGTGAACATTCATGTTTCACATGACTAATATAGAAATATTTGTGATATTGTCAACAAGTAGAACATTATAAAATATACTGAACATTAGTATTAATCAAATGTATGTATCATAATATTACGTATTAGCATCTAACTTAAAGAAGGGGCTATTTTACAGTACTTTTCAGTTCGTAATATTTAATGCTACAACATCTACGCACTGCAGTCTTCCAATTTTGCTTAGCTCAATAAACTAAAGAACATCGTCGTGAAATTACATTTGAGAAAATGTCCGGGTGGCTCGTCTGTAAATGTCTTTTCAAATTGATTGTGTTCTTGCCACGAATGAGCGCTCTGCATGCTTTACACTTTGTTTTGTTTTGTTCGTCGTCAAACGTGAAGTGAGCTGTGGACATTTTGTCGCTCTTTTAGACATCACCTCTTCGAATGCCGACTTCCCGGGAGCTCATTTAAAAACTGAAAACCTTCGCTTCACGCCTCAATAAGTCAGGCTCTGATTGGTTCTCTTCTCTCATGCAGTCTCGCCTGTTCCGTTTTGCCGGTTCTTTTGTTCATTCCTCGCATCTTTCCCGTCTGCTGATTTGATTTTCGTCACAGTCTATTTTCGTCTCGTCCTTTATTCGTTGACGATAATGTCAATCAATTTAGTCATAGTTTTAGTCTCCATCAATGCCTTCTTTTTTAGTTTTCGTTTCGTTTTCGTCCGCAAAAATATATTCGTGACGAAAATAATGACGAAAATATTTAGTCAACGAAATTAACACTGATGGACAGAAACAGTTTTCACTATTTTCATCTTTTAAACATTGCTTCGGTTATTTTAGGATTTTTTTTTTCTCAAGTAGTCATAATAATATCGTGTTAATATCAAGAAATATCCTATTTCTGGACTTTTAAAGTTTTGAAGTTTATTTTTTATTAAATTTGCATTACATTTACATTTGTCACACCCCATTGGACTTTTGTTGTGTTTACATTCCTCATGCGTTCTGTGTGACTTAGTTTTCCCTCATGCCTGATTATTGCCATTTGCCGAATGAGATGTGTGTGAGAGTGAAAGGGTCGTCGGATAGAAGAGAACGAGAACGCGTGGCTGACCTGACGTTATTGCCTTTGTCACTGGTAATAAAACGGATCGACTTGAAAATCGGAAGGAAATTAGACTGAGGAAAATCGTCTGATTCCGATCCTTGGCCGATCGATCTGTGCATCTCTACTAATCATTTTACTCATGCATTTCATTCCACCGTAGCTGTGACATTAAATTACATTAGAAGTATTTTTTTCATAATTATATATTCTTAATTTTTTTTTAATTCAATTAATTGTGTCCATTTATTTTTTTTATGCCGATGCCACAGACACATTTCTATTGTACGGCACATTGATCGGATAATAAAGCATTAAGTGAAGAAAAAAGAAGTAAGCTCCATATGAAGGGAACTTTAAAATGTATTGCATTGTACTACAAGAATTTTGTAATTGACTTTGCTGGGATGAATTTGCTGACTTATCACTTTCTAAGCTCTCTTGAACATCTCTCGCCATCTGTCCCCCTTCCCGTGTTTACTGATTTCATCATGAAATCTCTCTCTCTTTCTTTCTTCCTCCATCCATTCATCCTCCATGGTTAATTGCCTTGAAAGTTCCGTGTTCCCTTCTCCGAGGTCACTGAAGTGGGTCCAGACTCCTTCATCAGGCAAACGCTGGCATTTAATTAAGTTGGGGGTCTACATGCGAGACCCGCTCCATCACTGGATCAGATGGGCATTAGTAATTAATAATCTGACAGGAATGTAACGGGCTGGCCGGATTGAACTTGTCTGTGGGTTGAGGAATGGCTGTTGATGAGGCTTCCCCTCCTCTCATAGACCGTTCCCTTCTTATCTCGGTTTAATTATGCTATTATCAGTCAGATGTAGTTCCATCTGTCCTTTCCTAATTCCATCTCCACTTTGGACTGTTTTGCAGCTGGGATTTAGAAATAGACCAAGCAAATTGCTTCAGTAAATTATGGAGTCTTTGGAAAATGGCTTGCTAATTTGTGGAAAAGTTTACTTGAACTTCTTGTTCAGTCCTCTTGCAGCTGTTTGAACCTCCCTTAATGGTTATGGATAGTATTGAATGGGATATTCATGAACTCGGATGTGCAGTTTTAATCAGAGTTAATGGGTTTTGCTGGCGGACATGGCAGGCGTTCGAATTTACACAGACAGCCGGGAAAGATGGGCCTGAGACAGTCCTAGAAACAGATTGGTTTAAACTGATGCAGTTAAGTCATTCGAGACTAGGGGTAGACATAACTTAACTAGAACATTTATATTAGAGCTTTCAAAGTTAGGGTTATGAGCAATATTTTGTGTTTAAATCTTTGTACAAAAAAATCAGAATGAATTTAAATGTTTTTTTTTTTTTCTTCAGGTTTATACATTACAGTTCAAAAGTTCAGAAAGATTTTTTTTTCAAGGAAATATTAATAATTAAAATAAATTATTATTTATCCAACAAGCATGCATTAATCAAAATTGACAGTAAAACATTACATTGTTACAAATAAATGCAGTTCAACTTTCTGTTCATCAAAGCATAATGAAAGAAATTGAAACTGATCTTTTAAAAAATGAACCATTTTCAACACTGATAATAACAAGAAATGTTACTTGAGCACCAATGATTCACCAATGATTTCTGTAGGATAATGTGAAATCTGTTAATATGTCTATATATGTCAAATACTTATTAAATACCTATTTATTTTCAAAATGTTTTGAAATAGAAATCAGTTATTTTAAATTGTAGAAAATTTCACAATATTAGTTTTTTTCAGTATTTTTCTGTTTTGATTAAATAAATGAAGCTTTAGTTATCAGAAGAGATTTCTTTCAAAAACAGTCTTATTTGCTCC
This sequence comes from Carassius auratus, assembly GCF_003368295.1. Classification (NCBI taxonomy): domain Eukaryota; kingdom Metazoa; phylum Chordata; class Actinopteri; order Cypriniformes; family Cyprinidae; genus Carassius; species Carassius auratus. The sequence continues at coordinate 16,570,712 of NC_039246.1, forward strand.
TAACCTGTGAACAGTAGTGTATATTTATTTAATTAATCTAATATAGTGTGTGTGTGGGGGGGGCAATATGCTGTCAGCTTCATACAGAGTAATTATACTTCTTATTTTAATTATAATTAACAGAAAATCATGTTTTTTATTCTCTCAATATAAATGATTCTGTATATGCATGAAATTACACAGCTGCTTTTATATTTAGTCTTTTCGTAAGTGAATCATCTCATTTGGGTGTCCGTGGCATCAAAATGTTTTTAAAAAATCCTTGGATTAATCAACCATTCCATCCCTATACTAAACCCGTTTGCTTATGTTTACAAAGTGCAGTGCCAGCAAATGCTCCATCTAATAAGTTGTTTATCATTCTTTAGCATGTCTAGTGGATCAGCTACTTAAAGTGTCAAAAAGTGAAATTAATTTGGATGTTTCCTGTAATGTATAACTGAATAAACATTGCATTACTGCATGTGTCAGTCAAAACCTGCTCTTATGCTCTCTCAGGTGCTGCTAATGGACTACCTGGATGTCAAAAACGCCCGTAGTGCTGCAGAGCCTTCCGCCCAGCTGTCCTACGCCAGCACCGGCGGAGACTTCGGAGCATTCTTCGGCAAGAAGAAACCTCTCCGACCTAAACAGTCTTTATTCAAGTAAGTTAAGGTGATTCAAGAATTGTATTGGAATAGGAAGGGTTAAAGCAGACAAGAACCACATGAATAGGCTGGGTTAAGTGTCTCATGGGAAACCATTTTCTCCTTACACTTTTGATTTCAGGTTACACTAAAATGAGAACCCTTGACCTGCTTTCCTACGTGACCTTTGACCTTTGATGACGTCTTTTTGCAGGTTTGAGTCGTCTTCTCATGCCATTAGCATGAGTGCGTACTTGCGAGAGCAGCGGAGGGAACTCTACAGCAAAAGCGGGGAGCTACAAGGTGAGCGAGGGGATGGAGAGAAGCTGAATGGAGGGGCTGGCAGGTGCAGTGTGAGTAGGATGCAAGGAGTGAATAGAGCTATGATGGAGAGGAGCCCCTGAAGTCATCAGGGTGAAGAGTCGCTTAACCTTGTATCATTCACCTGTAAGAGCTGCTTCCTTGTGTTCAGTGTCTCTGTGCTATACACACACACACACACTCCGCTGGGATGAGACAGACAGGCCAAAGAGCGTCTCTTTCTCTCCCATCTTCTCTCACTCTTCAGAATGACCTTGCAGTTTCAGTCAGTGGTGCTTGACAGTTGTGTGTCCCTTCTTGTTTTTCTTTTCCCTTTTTTTCTTCAAACAATCCCCGTGAGAGACACACTACGTGAAGTGATCGAGAGGGAGCACATGGTGTTAAGAAAAGAGAAGTGAAGGACACATAGAGGGAGAGAGGTGAGAGGCAGATGCTTCTCACGCCATTCAGAAGTACAGACAGGTTTATTTCTTGACTAAAAGTTTCATATTTAAGTTTCATAAGTTTAAAAAAAGTGAAATAAGAGACAGGAAATACTCTCTGCCTTTCGGTTTCTAGAAGCTTTTGTGTTTTTGGTAATATAGGGATTTTAAAGGAATAGTTTACCAAAAGAAAAAGAGTAGAATTTTGCAGTTTTATGATTTTTCTGGGTAATTATTCATTATTAATTAATTATGTATTAGGACCAAGTGTTCCTATTATATAGTTGCTTATTATTAGCATGACCATTATTAACATATTCTGCATGACCATATTCTACATCTCTAATCTTACCCAGTACCTAAACTTAACTACCTTACTAACTATTAATTAGCAGCAAAAAAAGTTTATTGAGGCAAAATTTGTAGTTAATGCTCTGTTATAGCAAGAATTGGACCTTAAAATAAAGTGTGATTTTTTTTTTTTTTTTTTTTTTTTTTTTTTTTTTGTGACCTGTCCCTTTAAAAGTGTTGCTTAGAAATATAATATTCTTGGTGTGTCAACTTTGCAAAGTGTACCAACTGAAATTTTCTCTGCGTCACTGCTGTCCAAAAGTATGATTTCAATTGATAGCAAACCACCAATTACAGCTGACCTGTTGGCCTCAAAAGATTAACATTAGATAAGGAAGTAAATGGGCTTCTAAGACTCTGACGGTGTTCCTTCAAATGCTTTAGAAGTGAAAGAAGGTGAATATTTGATTGCTTGAGCACCTCGCGCCACCAAATAGGAGATGAGATTTCTACTGTTCATTTGTGCCATCGAAATACAGGCACAGTGTCTGTCGCCTGAAAGGGCGAGAGGTGATTGAAGGGATGAAATAATTTAACAGACGGAATCAGTCGAGTAGAGGGAGGGAGGAGAGAGTTGAAAGTCATTGTTTCATTACGTGGGCAGAGGGGCCATTCATGGATTTCTTAGGGAATAAATTAGAAAAATGACAATATGTATTGAAGCCGACAGAGGAATGTTCCGTATTTTAAGTAAGTTTGCAACTTCACAGACGTTCAAGTCTAAAGCATTTGTTCTGGGAGATGGTCTGACCTGACTGAATGGATGTTAAAAATATCCATTAAATAATCTATAAATAAGCAGATTTCGACTTCTCAGAACAAGCTTCACTACCTGGACACATTCCAGTTACCATGCAGGGCTTAACTAAACAGATGTTTAAACACTTGTGCCTTTGCAGTGCCATTTTCACCAGTAGGGTTGTAAGTTCAAGAGGATTTGATCTATTGAGATAGCAAAACACTGTACTGCTTTCCAGTGCCATAAAATGGTAAAATTCTGTAAATAAAACAGTATTTCACAGGTCTTGGAGCAAAACGGCTTTGTCAGAGTTGCGTGAGACTGCAATTACTTGCGAATGCGATGTCATGTGGAACGTCTTTGAGTGAATGTGTTTGTAGCAGTCATTATAAAACCGCATTCAGAAGCTCTGTAGCTTAATTACAGCTTTCTCTCCTCCAGCACGACTCCTACAGATCAATTAATCCTCAACTTCCTTCTGAAGAGTTCATTACTGCTTCAGTGCTCTCCTCGTTCTTTCTCTCTGGGCTTTTGCATATTTTTCAGACAGGTACAGTGCAGAATAAAAGAAAGATTATGGGTAAAGTGAGGGGGAATGGGATTGGACGTGTTGCAGGGTGAATTTGAAATTGCAGCACCCAAATAAACACCAAGGCTCATATTAACCATTTCACCACCTACTTTGTATTTTTTAGGCCTTTGCATAATTTTTAGTCCCATATAGTGGACAGTGAGAGGAAAATAAGAGGTGAAGTAAGAGCTGAGTGGGTTCAAATCATGCTGGAGCCTGAACTCGATCTTGCAATACTCGTATGGGCACTTAGACTCAAACAAACTCTTTCTCCTTCCACTTTACGTTTTTTGTGCTTTTCCATGATATTTTAGGTGGGTGTAGTGAAGAATTGGTGGAAATTTATAGAAAAAGTAATCAGAAATGAGACCGTAGCATACTGCAGACTGAACTCAATCTTGAAGCATTTTTTTTATTTAAACCAAGTCTGATTTATTATGTGATTGTAATATGTTGCAGGCTGAATTGAACTTGCATTTATTGCAAATGCACCAAGGTTAATATGACTTTTTTTCTCCGTCCAGCGTTTCATTTTCATATCGTTTTAGATGAGTATAGTGTAGAATGAGTGTAACATTGTAGAAAAAAGGTGAGCATTGGAATCAAATAATCTTTAAAGCTTAACTTGAACTTTTTGCACCAAATCTCTTTATTCCCCCACTCTCTCAATTTAGTGGAGCATTTGCCTAGTTTCTTTTTATGCATAGAGGAGAATGAGAGGAAAAATAAATTGAGAGGGAGAGCGAATTTGATCAGAGCATGTTGCATGCTGAACTTGAACTTGCATTTCTTGCGTTTGCACCAAGGCCCAAATGACCACTTTCTTTCCTTACTCTTTTCATTTTTGGGGCGGCCATAAACTTTTAGAAGAAAATTATAAAAAGTGAGTAAGAATGGGATTGGAGCATGTTGTAGGTTTAACTCGAACTTCAATTTCTTGGATGTGCACCAAGGCTCAAACAAAGCATTTCTCTCCCCACACTCATTTTCCAGGCTTTTGCTTGACTTTGCAGACAGGAATAGTGGAGAATGACAAATTAATGTTGCAAGCAGAATTCAAATTGCATTTCTCATATGAGCAACAAGGCTCAGTGTGCAACCCCACAAAGTATCTGAACACTTAATCTGCACCTTGAGAATCTGTGACGGTGTGTCCAATAGTAATAATACAGTATATCCCATATATATTCCTATGTATGTCCCATTCCTCGCATGTTTCTTCAATCCCACGAACCTGCAGCCTGAAAGAAGCAGAGATAGAAGAAAAAAGAACCAGAAAAGCTCATTGCATGTTGGGCAGGGATTATCTCAAAGCAGGGAGATTCTTCTTTTTCTCCGAACACACGTATACAAATTGAGTTTTCTCCTCTAGGCTTACAGCAAGAGGATAAAGGGAAGGTCTTGTTTATGCATGATGCTGGTGTTCCCCAGAGAGAGAGAGAAAGAGAGAAAGAGAGGTGGATCACGGTGAGTGGCGGGACTGTGGGCGGGGGAGAGTTGTTGTCTCCCGTTCTGATTTGTGAAGCACGATAGGGGTAGGAGAGGTGCAAATGGAAAAATCCCTCACCAGTGGAGTGAGTAGGTGTATATGGGGGTGTGTGTGAAAGTGTGTGTGTGTGCGCGAGTGTATGAGCTCTGTCAGATTTCTCTACACCAATGAAAGTTGTTGTGTTTGTGGATGGTGTCAGACTCTGTTTTTAGTATAGTTTCCATCACAAACTCTCTAGCTTTACAGGCACTTCCAGATAACTGGCTCTCTGTCACAAAAAAAGCTGTTTCTTTGAGACCTTTCAAACTTTTCAAAGTCAGAGTGCTGATTTAGGTTTCACACTTCCTAACGGAGACTAAATTCTGGACCTGCACTGATACAAATAGGTGTTTCATAAACTGCACCTTTGCAGAAAGTTGTTCAAATATGTCCAAGCTTGGCAAATCTAAAGTAGGATTTTGTTTTTTAATTGATTTTCTTCAGTGAGTTCAAGAGTAACGAGGTTGTTTTTCGTTAAGCCCATCAATAGTTGACTTGAGTTGACTTTGCAGTTCTGATATGTTGTTTTCAAACTTGAACCTGAAAAGAGATTTAACTTTAATATATTGGATTTTGACACATAAAGCAAGGGAAAGTGATGAATATGTCTTTTTCCTTCTTAAATACACAACATGCGTAGTTTCTTTCCTTGTAACAACTCTTGCATCTTTTTTTGCACTTTTGTATCATACGAGTTCTCATATAGCACATTAAGAAACATGAATAAATTGTTCTGTGACTATTGCGAGGAAGGATCGTTGTGATACTGAAAAATGAAAATAAATTTATAAATGTTAATCGCTTTAGTTATTACCGCTCATGTGCCAATGGTGGCAAGCGTGTGCATTTACTAACCCTAGCTGAGTGCCAAGTAATAATTTCAGACTAGACATAGCCTATTTGTGAAGTGACAATGACAGAAAATTCTAAATGAAGAGGAAAATTAGATGCGAGTGTTGTTTAATAGGTAAAATGATTTAAAAGTAGCCCAATTCAAATACTAAAGTCAGTGTTTTTGCTGTACTTTATTTTTATTTTTTTGCTCGCATCATGTTCCGATCTCTGCCGGATATTGGTAGCCTTGACCTTTCTGTTTCTTTCTTTTGTTCTTTCTTTATTCCATTCATTCTTCCATGCTCTTTCTCTTTCCTCTTGACCTTTTATTTTTGTAGATGTTGATTGGCCCCATATCCTCTGTATTCAGCATTGGCATTTCTTAGCATCTGTTTTAGAGCACCAAAGACAGTATGCAATCAGGCATTCCTACTGAGAGCCACAGAGCGAGAGAGAAAAGATGAGAGAGACAGAAAGACGCTACAGGGAGCATTGTTAGGTGTGATTGTTGAAGAGGGACTTCACTGTTTGACACACAATCAAAGCATGTTTGATGGACACCAACGAGAGGAATAGGAAGGACAAGAAAAGGTCACAAGTTTGTTTTCAGAATGCAGAATCTAGACAAGACAATGAGATTGATTGTTCTGATGGTTTTCGTTTATTTAGACATGCTTAAAGGGATATTTGTCACCACAGATCCACTCACTTTCCTTTCTTGGAACAAATGGAGAAGTTCTGAGCAATGGTTTTTTTCTGTACAATGGAAGTGGATGGGGACCAGTTGCATAACGTTGAAAATGCTCCATAAAGCATCATAAAAGTAGTTCATACAAATTGTAAGCTACATTCCAACTCCTCTAAACCATTTAATAGCTTTGTTCAAAGAGCATTGTTCACTGATAATTTTTTATGTTCATTATATAGACAAGAGGAGCTTGGACATGGAAGAAAGTAAGTCAGTCAGGATTCAAAAGACAAGAGAGTGCATAAATGATGTCATTTTTATTTCTTGACAGAGCAATCCCTTTAAGAAAAGCCTGAACTTCACAAGGAGAAAAAAGCAGCATTAGCTTGAGCAAATGGCATTATTACTGTATGTCACTGACTGTTAGCATCGTGCCTGATATTCTGTGTGTGTGTGTGTTGAGCTTGATGATCTGTGTGCTAAATGAGGCCTGATGGAACCCAGAGACTCAGAAGATATGACACTCCAGACGCTGCATGAGAGCGAAGCTCTTTAAATGGCACTTTAAGCAAAATGACTTGTGTATTGCCCGTGTGTGTAAGAAAATTGATAAAATATCATCGTATCGTGTGTATGCTTCTGTGGCTGCATCATTGATCATTTCTTAAACACCTGATTTATCTTAATAACTAGAGAACCAATAGATCTGGCTGGAGTCTTTATAGCCACAGATGCTGAAACATCACGGATCTAGCCTCATCTGAGGAAGAAAGGCTGCGGGAACCAGCGATAGAGAAATGAGCAATTAAATTACTCTTTAATGCTGTTGTGGTTTTCCTTTTGTTCTTCCATTTTATTTGTTCCCATGGCTTCTCATCCGGCACTCCAAATTGAATCCAAACAAATAAGAGCGGGCGCTTATGCCGGACCTCCAGCTGTGGAGCATCAGAGGAACACTGCAATACACACTTCATGCCAATCAGTGTCCAGTGCTAGTGTGTGTGCTGGAGTGCTGTTTGAGCCATTAGGACAGCCTCAACTTATCTTGCTCTGTAGTTACAGACATTGCTGGTTTTCATTAACTAATTTACCATGTTATCTGCCCTAAAGCGTGTGTCTGTCTGTCTGTTATTCTATCTATCTTTCTGTCTCTGTCTGTCATTCTATGTCTGTCTATATGTCTTTCATCCTTTGTTAAACTATCACTTTGTCTGTTTGTCTGTCATTCTGTCTGTCGTTCTGTGTCTGTCTGATTTTCTATCTGTCGGTTGTTCTCTGACTGTCTGTCTGTCTGCTGTCTGTTATTCTCTCTGTCTGTCTGTCTGTTGTACTATGTCTGTCTATCTAACAGAGATTACTTCTTTTTTACTCTTTTCAAAGCAATGACTATTTGATACTGTAAATTACACAGTTAAAGCAATCAAAGGCTTCAAATGTATGTATCATATAATACACTATTGATGTTTAACTTAAATATGAATCTGTCTGATTTAATCAGTATTTTGTCTTGTTTTCCTGTACAAATGTCTAAACACTCTTTTTAACCGACACATTTACTTGAGGAGCAAAATTAAGATCTTAAGGAATTATATTGGTGATTTTTCTTCTCGTTTTAAGCATAAATCTCTTAAAATTTGAAGTTAATAATTAAAGCAAGAAATAAATAGGCCATTGTGTAGTAGGAAATCATCAAAAAAAAAACATGCAAATAAAAAATATAAAAACGTAACAATATTACCATATTAAGATGCATTCGCTATAAAGATTTTATTTTGTTATTTTTTACACATTTTTACTTTGAAATTCATTGATCTTGCCTTAAAGATGTTTAAATATTAAGGATATGTATGTATATATATACACACACACACGTTATCAGATAATATTCCAGTTGGATTTACCCAAGATCTCACTAGGATCATATCGTCGAATTTGGCAAGCAGAGCTCATAGTGAACCGAAAAAACTCTCATCTTTAGATGCACGGTCAGGTTCGTATGCTTCTGCTGGCTTTGAGTCACAGATCATAAAGTCAAATACTGAAATTATTTAACAACCAAGTTCCGTCACATTCAGAGAGCGGAGCAGCAGTCAGCTGGCGCGCGGTCTAGTCGGATGCTTCATGTTCAATCTGTTTCCCAGTAATTTTATAGCAGAAGCTGATTAGGGTTGAAACAGCATTACGGCCTGTGATTGTGTTGTTTTTTTCTTAGAGGGGGGTGGCTGTGATGAGTGGAGTCCTGAGGTGGATCTCATCACGGACACATTATTGAATTACTGCAGTGGTGAGATGAGATTGGCCCGTGATTGGCTGAAATGGACTTGGAGGGTAATAACATATCAGTGGTGCTTTGGGTATTGATGGGGAGACGCTTTCTTGCTGTTGCTTCCTCCTTCATGAAGTTGAATTTAGATTTTATGAGACCAGAAGTAAGTAAATAGTACTTACATTTTTGGCTCGTAAAAAAATCCTGTTTGAAGAATTTGAGGTTGAACGGTGAATGACAAGGTAAAGAGAGTGCCGATAAAACTTTTTATTAGCATTTGTGAAGTTCTCTGGCTTGTCTTAAAGGTAGATTGTTGTAGCTGTTATCAGAAAGCGGGCAGACACATAATTACAGACTTTGTCTGAGTGAGCGTGTGTGTCTGTGTTTCACAACCTGTGCTAATTTTAATCATCGAGCCAGTCATCACCGTGGCTGTCACAGGCTTGTTTACCTTTCATTTGGGAACTGCGTGATTGAAGGAGAAGTGGTGGGGGGGAGAGGGAAAAAGGTGAAGGAGAGGACAGAGAACAAGGGTGGTGATGATGATGATGATGATGTCTGGATGGGTGGAACAGCCTTTTAAACACAATCACAATCACTGGCTCTCTGATTCTAAATCAGTGGAGCTTGAGAGGGCAGCAGAGACCCGTCTCAAATCTCATGTTCCTGTCCTGCAGTTACAATGAGACTCAACAGAGGTGGCCTACGGGGGGAAAAGAGAGAGAGCAATGGACAGACGAAGACAAAGTAATGAGGCGGAAAATTCAGCTTTGTCATCACAGGAATAAATTACATTATAAAATGCATGTCAAAATAGAAATCAGTTTTAAATTGTAATACAATTTCTCAGTCTTAATGTTTAACTGTATTTGCGATCAATTAAATGCATCCTTACCACAAAACACTGAAACTATACAAAGCATGAATGTTTCTTTAATTAGTATAATTAGTACAGTAAGTAATGCTTAATCAATCATTAGTCATTTCCTGAACAATTGACAGCTACGTTCTAGCATAGCATCGGTCTTTACCCAGAGTTTTAAAAGATGTTAGCCAAGTGTTAAGATCAGTGTGAGCGCCTTAAAGAGAGAGAGAGAGAGAGAGAGAGAGAGAGACAGAAAGAACTTGCAAGAATTATAACAAATTTAACCGTAGACTTCCTCTTTAGTTTATAATTATTACTAGTTCAATAATTAAAAAAATATATTTATTCTTTTTCTGTTCCAGTTGAATTGGTACTTGTGATGATAAAGAAAGAAACTGTGAGTAAAGAAAAATCTAAGTATATTGAAAGAGAATCAGACAGGTGAAATAAGAGGGTGTGTGTTATTATTGGCTTGAGTGTCTGATTTGAAGTGGAGGGGTTGACTTTAGTTTCTCTTTTGTAATGGAGTCAAATGAAGCAGAAGTGATGGCTGAGTAATCAGGGCTGTTAGATTGCGGCCAGATATCGCGTTATTTTTAGGGAGGAGCAGGTTGTGGTCAATCGAATCAACAACTTGACTTTATAACCTTCACTACCTTGCGTTTTTGACCTTGTGAGACATCAGTTGGTGCCAGAGTTGTTTCAGTAAGCATGAAAAAAAGTTGGATTTGTAGACTTGTATGGATAAAGCACAAGTATTCAGGACTGGCTGGACTAAATATAAACATTTCCAGCTGAATATGTAATTTGCGTATAACTGAGAGTGTATGCAATACCTGCATCTGCTGAATGAGCGCCACATCTTAACTCGTCTTGAGTGTGTGGACTCATCACTGTGGATTTGAGAAAAAAGCTGATTGTTTTCTCTAGGTGCAAAGATTCAGAGTTTATCAAAAATTAATGTATAAAAGCATCTTATCAGAAGCGTGCGGAATTGCCCACTATGACACAATTAATAATTTATGCAACTCTATTTACACAATTGTGTATTCGTTCATTAATTTGTTTAATTGTCATCTCGGTGCATTGTCAACACACTTAGCTAGTGGTCTCAGCTCTCTCCTGGCCGGGAATATTGGAATATTGTCCCCTCAAATGAGTTTTAATAATAGAGGAGCCTCATCAGAAGCCAATCAGACATGAAGACATGGCAGAGGAATTATAACCAGGCCGACTGGGAAGTCATGAATTATTGAAAATTGGCCTGTTCTTTTTCAAGTTGGAGGTTTCTGCCTGACAGCACTGATTGGCCACACACGCACACACCTGTCGATCTTCATTCTGTTTTGTTAGGAGAAACCTGGCAGCTGGTATGGGTTTGTGCTGTGTAGTCTGTCTGTCTGTGGCAGCTCAACTGATAACTAACCCATGGAGACCAACCCAGAACACTGTACAAACAGAGAATGATGGCCTGTATCATGTGTTTATGTGTATTTTCAAGAATGTGTTTAAGTTATGGGAAGGCCTCGTCCGATTAAAAAAGTAACTGAAATTGTGTAAGTGCCATTGCATTACTTAACAAAAGATCAAAGCACTTTACTATTATTTTAAATGAAGATAGCATAAGCACACTTCTCAAGAAATGCATTAGGTTTTGTTATTATTTAATTATTAATTATTTATCTGACTTAATGACTAAATAATAATAATTTAATATAATAATGATCATAATAATAATACATATTATTATTATTATTATTATTATTAATTTGATTAATATTGTTGTTGTTGGTGGTGTTATAATAATAAAATATAATAATAATTTTACTATAATAATAATAATAATAATCATAATAATAATACATATTATTATTATTATTCATTTGATTATTGTTGGTGGTGGTGGTATTTATAATAATAAAATATTATGTTTGAAAATAAAGATTCTAAATCCAACAACAATAATCCAATAGTAATCAAGCAGTGCATCTATTTTAATAATAATAAGAATAATAATACATTCTAAAACATTATTCCAATAGTAATCAAACAGTGCATCTATTTTAATAATAATAACAATAATAATAAATCCAACAACATTATTCCAATAGTAATCAAACCGTGTATCTATTTTCATAATAATAACAATAATACATTCTAAAACATTATTCCAATAGTAATAAAACAGTGCATCTATTTTAATAATAATAATAAATAATAATAATAATTATTGTAAAACATATAATATGCACCCTCCAAACCACTGCTACTACTATTTTTATTATTATTTTATTCAATAAATACACTATACACATAATATGCACAACTATAAAAAATATGGTTTATTATAATTATACAGTTTTATTTTAAAACAATATATACACGGTTTTAAAATAAATTAGGTGTGAGCTTAAGAAACACTGACAACCTAAATTAATGATAAAAATAACTTTGGTACCAGTAAGCAGCTGCAGAACTGACAAATAAAACCTATGATAGATCTAAGGAACTGAATTGTAACAAAATTCATCTGCAGGTGCCACTTTGTTTTATATTTTTGCTTCTAATACGGTGACCTTCATACATGCCTTAGTTTGACTTAAGAGTCCAAATACTTTGAAGCCACTTTATATTTGTCCTTGAAAGTTTTCATGAGAGTATGAGTGTTACTTCTGTGTTGCACATTATCTGCCACAGTAAGGTGTCATACTGCAGCATGATTGATTTTGTTGTTGATGTCCTCAGCAGACACACATAGTCGCTGGATCAGAGTTGACAGTTTGGTTTACACAACCAGTTTGCCTCCAATATTGACATTCACAGTAAATGAGTGATCACCAATCTGTTGCTGATGTTTCTGTCACACAAACACACATTCTACAGCAGACTTCCCAGCCTGATTGCATGACCTCACACATTGACATGCATTTATTTCCTTCTCTCTCACACACACACACACACACACACATACACATGCACGGATTGAGCCACTGGGATGGCTGGTGTTAGAAAAGTTACTACACGTTCCTCGGCTGTAGATCCGGGCAGGGACATAGTACATCTCAGATCAAACCATTTCTAATCAAACCCACGAAAGTGTAGCTAATGCAATTTCACTAAGTCACTGGCTGGCTTGATTACATGGGGGCTGACATGAGTGGGAGGTGTGTGTGAATGCGCAGTCACACACTTTTCACTCATCAAGACTGACTTGCACAATACGTGCACTTTCTTGTAAGTCGCTTTCGTTAGAGAGCATCTGCCACGAATAGAAATGTAAATTTGATGTAAAGGCGCATACGCACCCTCCCCTCAATCCTAGATTAGCGGCATTCACAGGGGAGCAGGCTATAACACCTCTCATACACACTCACACTATCTCAGTCACATAGATTATCAAAGGAAACATGTTTCAGCATAATAATAAACCACCAACAGATGTAGAGGCACATAATAATGAACTGGACCAGCTAACTTGTCACCATTTGTTCAGATTTGTTTGGATTTTGACTGGTAAAATGTTGGAATAACTTGTTAAACTGTTGTGAGTGATTGTTTAGATTTAACATAGCAGATGTTAGCCGGTTGCTTTTCTAGTCAAAGTCTGTTGTGTTGACAGCATTTTAATGGACCTTCATTAATATGTACTGGAAGGATCTGAATAATGATTTGAGTCGAGCCAGGCTGGCAACGGATGACATTTCCTCTTCTGTTTTTGTCATTAAATGTAACTGCACAGTCTGGATGCGTAACTCTTTGACCTGCTGACTATCACAGCTTTCATGTATGTGTTTTTAATTAGTGGTCAACTGTTTGGGTTTTTTAATGGCTCATACTGATATCTAGAGCGCAAGGTGGTCTATGATACAATTTAATGATAGCATATGAAAGACGCAAAATTGTACAAATTAAATGAACACTTGTTTTACACAATTTTTACTCAAATTTTTATAAAAAGTCTTTAAAAATACTAAGTAGATAACAACTTTTTATTTGAATTTTATTTGAACCAGTATTTAAAAAAATATATATTTTCATAAAACGTAATTTTCTTTTATTAGTTGTATAATTATTACTACTACCACTCCTGCTACTACTAATAAATGTATTATTGGTTTCTTACTTTCTTTATGAATTATTATTATTATTATTAATAATAATAATAATAATAATTATTATTATTATTATTATTATGTACTATTGCTACTAATAATTACTATTATTAAAATATTACTACTACTACCACCACTACTAATACATTTAGTTTCTTATTTTCTCTATTTATCAATAATATTGATTAATTATTATTATATACTACTACCACTACTGTTAATTACTATAATTAATATAAAATAAAGGTAATATTATATTTTCTTAATTTTATTTATTAATAATTTTTGTTGTAATGAAATAATAATATTATTAATAATTTTATTATTATCCACTACTACTACAAATTACTGTAAAAAATGTTATAGTGCAATTTTGTAAATTAATGAATTAAATAATGTAATAAACTAATAATTATGATTATTATTGCAACAAATAATAATTTTTATGTTTTTAAATGAAAATAATCTGGAAATTGTACAGCTACAGTATATTGTAACTTGTGACTGTAAACTTCAAAGACATCTGGTAGAAAACTACGGCATACGCTGCATGACAAAACAGTTTGTTTATAATTTCAAACCAGTTCATTCCCACAATATTTGACAAAAGCTCTCACTATTTTCAGTTGATTTCGACCTTCAGTATTTTCTCCCTTAAATTGTTGAAATGATGCCTTTTTATCGTCCAACTGTTGTCGTAACACTTCTCTTCCCATCGCTTGTCTAGGCCAGAGTCAGCGTGTGCGGCGGCAGCTGTGTTTTCTTGTTTTGCTGATGTAATTGAGTCTTAATCGAATTAGCGGGAGAGAGATTGGGTACATTGGGAGAAAAAGAGAAACAGGAAGCTATTGAATACAAAGATGAGTTCCCTTTCCAGAGCAACAACTTTGAAAAACAGCCAGAGCTCCATCCAGAAAGCTTTTAAAAAGGATAAAGAATCCTCTTGTCTTTTTAATGAGAAAAAGCGGTGGAAATTAAATAAGAGAGAGGGAGCTTTTCATCAGAAGGTGCTCCGTGAAGAATCTCAGGAAGGTGGAAATGACAAGAACGGCAGCGGGAGGTGCATTTGAATGCTGGACAGATGCACTGCAGGGTTTTTAGTGCAGTGAAAGGTGAACGCATTTCTCATTTGAAGCACGTCCTGTCTCCTGAAACAATGAACACAGGATGACTCTGATTCCAGCCCTGTGATTAAACCCAGTGGGTCTGAGATCACAACGTTGGAGACAATTCATACAAGCACACTCTTTTGCTTCACTTGTAATTCCACGGCAGTCCAAATCCATCACATGTACCTGCTTTATGTTGGTCTCGCATTAATATTTGTGTTCCTGTGCCTGGACTCATTTCCCATCCCCTGGGCAAGAAATCTCATGTAACAACTCACTGATAAAAGCAATTAAAGTGATTCTCCACAAGGACCTGTGTGTAATGTGCACATGAGTGTCTCAGATGAGTGTGTGTTTGCTGCATAGTGTTGGTCAGGATCGCAGTGCCCAGGCTTAGTGCCACGTAGTTACAGCAGTGTCTCCAGTGGCAATCTCAAAGGGCTGTGAAATTTTAATGAATAACATTGTCAGTGCGAGAGAGAGATGCCAGTGGGCCGCTGTCGTGGCACTTCTATTCACCGACCTATGAGGCCACGCTCACAACTTCTGTCCACCCGGGAATGTTCTTATTGATGGCAGACTTGATTCTCTTCCTGTCAATTATATTGATTACTTGTGGATGAGTGGAGCTAATAAGAATTGGAGCTCACTTCATTTTTTTGGGCCCTGCCTCATCATGAGAGAGTTACACAGCCAGGATTTTCTTATTAACCCTGTTAGCGCAGGACTACGCACATACACAGAGGGGCAAATGGGATAGAGAGGAGGAATTGGAAGAGTCTTGTATCTTTCTATCTGGCTTGTGGTAAATTACAAAGATTTGACCAAATAAATTTTTTATCGGTTGACCACAATATTTTTTTTATTTGCGTACTTTTTTTTTTATTATTTTGTTTTGCTTTGCTTTTGTTTTGTGTTTTTGCTTTTTGTTGTGTGTTTTTGCTTTTTGTTTTCTGCTTTTGCTTTTTGTTTTCTACTTTGCTTTTTGTTTTTAGATTTTTGTTTTTCTTTTTCTTTTTTTTCTTTTGTTGTTTAGTTTTTTTTGTTTGTTTTTTGGCTTTTGTTTTGGCTTTGAGCTTTGCTTTTGATTTTTGGCTTCTTTTTGTTAGTTTTTTTTCTTTGCTTTGTTTTCTGGCATTTAGCGGTCCAATATTTTTGTGTAATGACTGCTAAATTGTATTTTATTATTCTTCATGGAATTAATAAGTCCATGGAGTCCATAAGTGTGCTGCTGCAATGTTTGACTTTTCATATGTGAAACATTTGTTGGATTTGTCTGTGCTGTTGTACTTTTTTAATATGCTGTACGGACTCTTTTCTTTAAGCATTTTGAACCATACATGCTTTTTACAAATTTAATGAGGTTTCATTTCTGAAAATGTTTCTCAAACCATTTACATTCGGTTCTGTTGTGTTGTGTGGCGGAATGCAAAAGCGCATTCCATGTGAAGGATTTGAAGAGTTTGTTTTTAAAAACATATTTTTGAAAAAACTTTAGTTGTCTCTTCCTGTGTCTTTCTATCCAGGTGGAGCTGATGATAACCTGATTGAGGGAGGAGAGACTAAGTTCCTGTGTAAACCAGGAGCCAGAAACATTACGGTCATCTTTCAGCCATTGCTTAGGTAGGTCCTGTTCACAAATGCACGTGTCAGCCGAACATACTTTATAAAGCTGCATTTCAGCCAGCTGTTTAAACTCTCCCCTGCTTCATCTGTCTCCTCGGCCAAAGCATGTGATCATTTTTTTCCCCCCGTCGTTTCATATTTTTCATGGCCGGCGGCCATTACCACGTCGTTACCGAGCCCCAGCCATTGATTTTGATTTGTTCTGACGGTATCAATTCGAGTGTTCCGTTTAGAACCGCTCCGTATTCAATTTTCCTTTCAATCTCCTAATCTATTGGATCATCGGTCCAGCCCACTAATGCCCTGTCATATTACCGCTCTAATACAGAGACATATCCCAAGCATGGTCGTCCTGCCCACAACGTGACTGGACTTCCCGATACTCCAATTGCTCGCAAATACATCCAAGCCGCGGTGCATTGATTTTTTTTTTTTTTTTTTTTTTTTTTCAGACATGGTCACTGTCGCTCTCAGATGGCTTGATGTTGTTTTGTCCTGGATGTAACACCCTTCTCAGACTCTCTTTTTAAAGACCAGTTGGTGTTAATGCACACTGTGGATGTACGGCTTGCATTGTTATACCACATATGAATCAAAAACATATGAATTTTATGTTAAATTATATTATTCTACACATTTTAACCCATTGGCAAGTCAAGCAACGCTATTATAGTAGCAACTTTAACCCTAGTATTTATTTTCTATATTAATATTAAGCTTAAGAATGCACCTTGAACAAGAATTATGTCTTAAATCGTGTGGCTTTTTTAGTAGAGGTGTGCGAATATGTTGTAAAATGCATGATTTTCACCTTGTTGATGATTAAAAAAAAAACCTGACATGTATTAAAGATATGTGAACTATACGGTTTTTGTGACTTTCTAGTATGCAGTCAACTAGCAATTGCATAGAATTGTGGGCAGTGAGTTTAACACGCATATTCTTGAGAAAAAATAGTTGCAAACTAAGCATTAGCTTTGATCTTTATTGTTGTTGTTTTTTTGCGCTCGGAAGTGCCTAATTTGTCAGTTTTGTCGTAATGGTACCAAATCGCTGCTTGTTATCTTCTCATTCCGACTGCTTTTCGGGTCTATCCTCATTAATTTTTGTATTAGTCATCTAAACAGCTATGAACTTATGTTGAGTTTACCAAACTTTCCTAGAAACAAGTGCATAATATCCCTATTTGCAAACTTTCATATAAAAGTATCATCTCTGTTGCTAGCAGTCATTTGGGGAAAAATACATCTTTTGGCCTGCTGTGATTCTGGCTGGATTGCGAACACTGCAGATTTTTTACAGTACGCCCACTATGAAGAGGAGGCACCTGCTGCACACTGATGTCTTCTGGCCGTGTTCATTAATCTAAATGAGCTGCTCTCAGTGTTGATGTGAGCAGTGCGACAGCAGCAGGGGATGGGTAGAGGGCGTGTCAGACAGCTGTCCGTCTGAGATGAATGGCAGGCGGATCATCGCTCCGACAGTATGGACAGCTCATCTGGTCCCTGCTGGGGTGACGGACTGAACAAATGAATGCATGAATAAACGAGTGACTGCTCTCCACCTTTTGCCTGCCGCCACATAATGGCTACTATCAGTCATAGTCCTGTGCGAGGAGCCTGATGTGTGGCCGTCCGTCCTTGGCTGTGTTCAGGGGGTTAATGCTTTGCTGCACTGATACACGTTTAAACCTGAGAACTGTAATCTCTGGAGAAAGATTTCCTTCTAGCGGTCTTGGCTTTTGAGATGCATTTTTGTGTGTGTCCGTATATAGCATGTGATTAATCACTTACTGTCAGAATCATATTTTTAGCTTTACATTTATTTTAGTCAAAGTTATTTCATTATTTCATTTCAGCAAAGTTATGTTTCATTTGGTTTACTCTAAATTACATGTTTGTTTGTTTGATGGATTTTAATTTTAGATAAAAATTTACATCAGGATTTTAATAAAAACTGATTCAAAATATTAGTAAAAACTATAAGAGTGATGCTAAAAACACTGGTATAAGAATAAACTTTTGTAAAATGTGTAAAAATAGGTTACTTTATTTTAAGGTATCCTTGTTACAGTGTAATTATACATTTAAGTACTGATTAATATTAATTAACTACTTGTACTTACTATATGATTAGGGTTACTTGCATGTAATTACGATAAATAAATACATAATATATATAAAACATAAATATATATAATACATAAATTCTTGTTATTGTAATAATAAGTACACGTAATGTGTAACAAGGCCACCTTAAAATAAAGTGTTACCTAAAATTATATTTGTAAGCATATTTTGCTCACCAAACATTTTAACCGTTTTCATACATTTTTGTAAAAACATATATTATAAATATTTTTTACACATAATTTTTTCAGCAGTATCGAAACATTTAAATGTGTGTGAACACTGTAAATATATATATATATATATATATATATATATTGTAAACATTAAGCATATTTTAAGCATATCTTTATCATTAAATATTTAGGATTTTTTTTATGTAGTTTTATAAAGTAATGATGAGTCATTTTTGGTGCATATTTGTTATCTCGAAAGTCATAAACCGTTTTTATTTTCTGTGTCACTGTGTCAAAGTCAGCAGAAAATGAAATATGTAATATGTAAAATAAAATAAAACAATTGTAAAATCATATATGAAATCTTTGTAGTTAACATGTTGCTTTTGTCAAAATGCACAGTTGCTTTGAAATATACATCGAAGGAAAAGGTTGTTTTTGTCACCAGAGTGCTGTAGTTACAAGGGCCTACTGGACCATGCTAACCAGCCAATCCTTGACCCCTTTATTAAACCCTGTGCACTGATCGAACTGTACCTGTGCGGACTGAAGCAGGACTTTGTTTTATCAGTGACCGAGAAGAACCTAAACTTACGCCGAGATCAATACAGGCTCTTAATGTTACTGCCAATCAATTCACCATGCAATTTGTGATCAATAGTCTCGGTGGAAGAGGCTGACGTTGAAGATCTCAGAGGTGTGGACTTGATGCTTTTGTGATTTATGCTGTTCAGAAACAGTCCGAGGAGATCGATAATCCCGTTGGGGAGCTTCACACGTCTCCAGACCCGCTCACTGTACGTTAAAATATTGGCTCCGCTTGCTCTGTACAGTGCAGTGTGCGAAAACACTTTGCCGAGTATCAAATCTCTCCTGATAGATCAATACAGTTGCTCCATAAAGAGCGCTTGTGTACGTGTCCGTGGGTGTTTGTGCATGTTTCCATTGCTTTCAACTACTTGCATCAGTTTGGAAGTACTCGCAGTGTTTTATGTTAGTCTGTTAGCTGGTGTGTTTTTGAGTGACTGGTTTGTGGGTTTTAGTGTTTATGTGTGTGTTTGGCTATGCATGTGAATTGGAGACATGCTCACTACGGTGAGAGGGGAGACAGAGCAGGTAGGAGGTAATTTAGTTTGACTTGTGGGGCCTCACACTGACATTTGAGTGGTATTTAAACCCTCCTGCCTTGACTGAGGTTGGCATTTTGAAAAGGGGGCACTCTGCAGCTTGCCATAATCTCTCCCCTTGTATGCATCCATGCTCTGAGGTGATTAGGCCTGGCAGGGCCTGGAGTCTGTGCGATCACACCCCGGCCAGAGAGCAGATGTTAGGGCCGCCAGCCTCCCTGGCTGGGGTGGGCGGAAGGAGCGGGGAACGGGGTATTGGTAGTTGAGTTGAAAGTGACATTTGAGAAGTTAAGAAAAACATTGATTGCTAGCTTGATGTGAGTTTGTGTATCAAAATGAATTGGCATTTAATACTTATTTTATTTTGGTATTGTGGGGATATTCGTGAATTTACAGTACATATCTATCATTAAAGTTTAAAGTATACACTACTGTTCAAAAGTTGAAATGTTTTTGAAAGAAGTCTCTTACGCTCACCAAGGCTTCATTCATTTAATCAAAATACAGAAAACACAAATAGTATTGTTGAAATATTTTTACAAATTAAAGTGACAGATTTATATTTTAATATATTTTAAATTGTATTTACTCATTTGATAGAAAGGCTACATTTTTAGATGCCATCACTCCAGTCTTCAGTGTCACATGATCCTTCAGATATATAATAATATTCTGATTTGGTGCAGAAGAAACATTTCTTATTGTTATCGATGTTGAAAACAATTGTGATGCTAAGTATTTGAGTGAGACTGTTTTTTTTTATTTAAATAATTTATTTGAAATATAAATATTTTGTACTGATGTAAAAGTCTTTAACTTTGCACCCTTTACTGTCACATTAAATGGATCTTTACTAAATAAAGGTGTAAAAAGAATTTTTACCAAACACAAACATTATTATTGTTATGAATGGTTATTAAGGGAATAGTTCACCCATAGCTGAACATAGTTTTTTATGTTTAACATATATATATATATATATATATATATATATATATATATATAGATATAGATATAGATATATATATATATAGATATAGATATAGATATAGATATAGAGATATATATATATATATATATATATATATATATATATATATATATATATATATATATATATATATATATATAGGACCAACAACTGTTTGGTTCATAAATTATTCAAAATATCTTTTTTTGTGTTCAACATAAGAAAGAAATTTATACAGGTTTGGAATGACATTAGGGTGAAGTTTTAATTTTTTGTTGCTTTATTTTCCTTTAAATTATTATTATTATTATTACTTTTTTGAGGAAATCTTCGCACAAACTATATGACACTTGTCAAGTTTCTAAGTGATGTCTGTTCTGGCTTTTCTTCCCCTGCCCACTATTTCTCTCTGTTTTTGCTCTCAGTTTAACAGTTTCCATCAGTTTCACACTTCAGTACAATCGTAGGTAATTGTAAAACTCCATTTTTTTTCCCCTGTTGTAGCACTTTTATTTTAGTTTGACATCTTTTTTTTCCCCCATCCCCTCTTTTTGATCTCTTCCTTGCTCTCTTTTACACAAGGTATCATTTTCTTCAAAGGGATGGGAAAAAGCAATTCTGCAGATCACAGAGGAGGCTATTTGAGAAGTGTCAAAACTTTTAGAGTTATTGATGGCTGTGGCCAATTTCCTGGACAGTCCTGTACTTTTTTCCCCTGCCGGTGAAGTAGCGTTAAACACATTTGACTGTTTGTGACCACAGATATAAAAGCAGCATTGTGTTATATATGTTTTACAGTGGTCTAAAAATATACTTGTAGTCCAGGTAGAGATCCCTGCTAAAACAAGTTTAAAAGGTGAGATGCGATTGGACAATGTCCATACGTCTCCCTTGATGTCCATTGTCTTACAGTATGTTGGGAGAAGGTGGTAGTTCATCATAAGTTGACAGTGTAATCACATGACTGATTCTTGTGTAGAACCTAAATCCACTTTTATACGGTTATTTTAGTTGTTAATATACTGCAAATATGCATTTTCTAAATATTTTTTTTGTTTGTTTTGTAGTCAAGGCGAAATACATTTACAGCAAAACAGATTGTAATTTCTTTTTATGCATTTTATGAAATTTATTGACCCTATTCACATGATAAGTGCTTCGTTATAACCCAGATGGAAGAATATCATGCGCCAGCCAGGCAACAGCCATTGAGATGAATGGAAACACTATCAGATATCTTTTTTCCAGGTATCCATCCTTTCATTCATCTACTCTCTCATCCATCCAGTCACGTCTGGGCATTATCTGTTCACGATTTGCCCTACACAAGATAGGAAGACTGCCGTGATGATAGGACAGTGCAGAAACAAAGAGCCACGATAAGAGAAAGTCTTTCCTGCTCTTCTACTCTCTGCACATTTTAGGACCAAGTGTCAGTAAAGGATCTCTGTGATAGTTGTAGGATATCGGCTGCTAATATCATAAACACACTGTTGAGACCAATAAGGCTTCATCACTGTTGTCCGATTGGCTCGTGATGATTGGAAAGCTTTCCGCCTGTGAAACTGTGCAAATGACATAACATATTTTCACATTGTTAAACATCTTTTTTTAAAGCCACTGTCACCTTACAAGGAACATGTGAGTTTTGTGTAGGAGGCTAGCTTTCCGTGGACCATCTGGCAGACATTTCCTGAAGAGAAAGTCAAACTTTAGTGTTATATAAACAAACTGTGCAATACTCTGCCGTTAGCCAGAAAGGCCTCGCATGTCTCCTAAATGACTCAATATGTTAGTTGACAAAGTCGGTTCTGCTCAGAGTTTCTGGTTCATTCAAATGTATTTCACTATAGGGATCGGTTTACTGGAGCATGAGGAAGTTCTGCTTGCTAGGCATAAAATAATGTAAATTGTAAAGTAGTATAAATTAAACGATTAGATGAAATTATTTATTTTCACATTTGCAATTTCCTTTTTCATTTTAAGCACAAATATTACGAAAAGAACAGAAACAACAAATGTAACTAAACAAGCAAGATAAGCAATATGCATAAAAATATTACAAATTGTGAATTCAATTATTAAATTAATGAATTCAATTGTATTAATTCATTCATTCATTCATTTTCTCTTACCTCATTGGCAATTTCCTATTTTAAGCATAAATAAAACACAATTTAGAACACGCTTTAGAAATAAAATGTAACCTGTCTGCATCAGTCAAAAACAGTATCGTTTTACCTCATGTAGCATGATTGGTTATGTCATAACCGGTTTTGTTGGCTACTCATTCAGGTGTAGAGTCTAAATGCTGTATTTATTTATCTGAAAGGACAGAAGACACTGAACACCAGCATCACTTGCAATTATCAATGTGCTCTGATTGGAAAGTCCTCTAGAGGGTTTGTTTACCCAGCTCTCTGGCCCAGTTAGGGCTTTTGTCAGGCTGTAATAATCTTCTGTCAGTTGCTTTCGTTGTGCAACAAGCATTTTTCACACAAATGTCTTTCTGCTCCCTCTCTCTCTCTCTGTCTCTTTTCCTTCCCTCTGTGTTGACAGAGATTAGGAGTGAGCCATCGATCCATCGCTAGTATGTGCACCTTGCAGTGTCTCCAGCTGATTTGGTGTCCTCTCACAACGGAAAGGACAAACAGTGTCCCCACATTTATTTTAGACAGACCACCAGAGCTTAAAGTTTCGAAGTAAGAGCTATAACTTCTAGCACTGGGATGTTTTCCAGCTATATAGAACACTATTAAAATCTCTTAATTAGTTGCTGGTTTTGCAGGGTGCTCTTGAACCTTGGTAGATCATATTGAGGTTTAAAGTCGACATGAAATTAAATGTGGATTTTTTTCTTAATGCTTTAAAATCCTTATTTTTTTTTCTTCCAACTTTCCAGTAAAATTATCTTAGTAATAAATAAATTAAATAAAAAATAATGAACTATAATAAAGTATATTTTAACTGTTTAGTAATATTTATTTTTCATTTTCTTTATTTTATATTTATTATTATTGTTGTATTTTTGTATAATTATAATTATTATTATTATTATAAAAAAAAAATCTAATTTTAGATTTAGTTTTCTCTGAAAAAATGTATTCGCCTCTGAAAATAATTTTCACTTCATCAAGCCCTCTTTGTTTTTCAGCCTTTTTCCTTTAAATAAATGTAATTTAGTGACCACTTTTTGCAATCTAATCAATTTCTAATGGATTAAACCAAGTCCCCAGATACTGTTTTCTAAATATCCATTTTTACTTTGAAATATTTTGGATTACTGAAGTAAAAATGGGTTGCCAACAGCTTTTCACCCAGCTTCACATGCTATATTTAGACCTTTGTCTTGATTTGGTGACAAAAAGCAATACATTTCATTCCTACTTTAGCACCCTGTCCTTTTGTTCCATCCAGCCTACATTAGAATTCAGTGTGAGCATCACAGTCAGCGTGCCAGTCTTAAGAGTATCCTCAGCTGGGCCTTTCCTTTGTCTTTTTTAATCTTTTCTCATATATCCAGGGATTTTCTGGAGTAAATACGTGCGCAAACACTATGAAGCGTAGCTGTGAATATTGCACTGCATTATACATCAGAGAGAAACAGAACAGCGAGGAGAAAGATGGTGTGTTTTCCCGTGTTAAAGGTTAGGAAACAGGCAGAGGTAGAAGCACAGCTATTTGTTCTGCATGGCGGTGACGGACATCCACGCTCTTATGAAGAGAGGGGGGGAAATGCTGCTGTGCTGTCTTTCCCCAACTCTTGTTTCTCTCATCTATGGTATGGCTTTATCTTGCTGATGCCCTTTATCTCTTCCTCCTCTCTGCTGCGCTCCATGCATAAGTAAATACTAAAGAGCTGAGTATCAAACAAAAGAGTCACCGCGAAAAAGTGCCACTTCAGCATGTTGCCTGTGTCTCGCTAACTTTCGAATTCAATAAAGCTACACATCTGCCTGAGATTGTGGTGGAGATTTGAGGGACCAGTGGGGGTCTAAGCCTCGTCTTTTCTTATGGAAAACTTTTGAGAGTTAAACATCAATGTGTATTCCCATTGCTGGCATTTAATGAGAGTAATGCTGAGTGAATTTGCATATCCTGTCACGCTCACCCAAGGGCATATTATGCATACTGTCTTATACTTCTTACTGGTGTCCTGGCTAGTATGAACACTATCAACAAAGGCTGAAAATTGGAAAGTTTCAGTTGCTGTTACCGAAGATACCCCAATTATCACACTCTGTAATGCTCACTTAAAATGCCCAGTGTTACAAAAAAAGATGATTTCAAACTGGAAACTGCTAGAATAGAACATTCTGTTGCTAAGCGGTAGCTAGGGAAGGTGTGGATAGGCAAGTGAGAAAGCCGTTGTCAAGGTGAGTGTCTGGAGTCCTAAGAGGAATAAATGGAATGCTGGAATAGAAATATAGAAATGTAAAAATCCTGAGACCACTACTAACTGTGCTGCTTTAAAAAAAAAAAAAAAAAAAAAAAAAAAAATATATGTATGCTTTGATTTTTGGTGTGTTTTGCTTTGTTGTGTTTTGTTTGGTCTGTTTTCCTGTGTTTTGTTTTTTTGTTTTTTCAAAGCCAGATTTTCAATGTGTCCTTAGACTTTTGGTTGTTTGTATATATAATAACACACACACACACACACACACACATACTTTATACATTTAAGTGAAAACTTTAAGCGAAATTGTTGGATTGTTTTGATTTTGATTTGCTTTACTTATTTTTGTTTTGATCATTTCTGTTTATTATTATTATTAGTAGTAAAAATATATATATATAGAGAGAGAGAGATTTTTGTTTTCCTTTAAAAAAATCAAAATTTAAATTTAAATTCCTAAAAATGCAGATTTGCAATGTATTTACACTTTTTGGAGTTTATATATAGTTCTATATATATATATATATATATATATATATATATATATATATACACACACACATACTTTTGCCCACAGAGTTGGGATGAGACCTCTAAATCCTTACTTCATCAGTCAACAGCCGACCAGTTGTCATATGCACACACACGCACCGAGAAGAATAAGGACCAGTGTCATGAAGTTCTTAGGCTGTTCATGAATCATTGTGTGTGCGTTATTAAAGATTAATGCTGCCCAGTGGCCGCTCTAATGCAGTGATAGTCATCACTGTGCTGGACACACTCGGCCATGCATTAAACATGCCTCTTCTTTTTGTCTCTCTCAGGCCGGCACTCTGTCTGAAACGGTAATGACCAAAGCGTTTCATATAAGCATGCCTGTACCCCTACTGTTACTAATGACCTTTGACCCCAGCAGGACACTGCTATCCCTCCTGTTGTCAAGCGAATCTATGGTCAGTGCACCGCTGGACAGCTCCCCATTAATAATGGCGCTCAGTGTTGTGTTCACTCAGACACAATGACTTCTCACTATAATAACAAAACCGTTTCTCTCCTCTATGCATTTGATTTTAGCCTCCAGTGGCTGGATTATGCTCCAGCCGGGAACTTTATGAATTATAGAGGATGGCTTGGAGTGGATTTGCAAGATCTGTGGCAGGGTAGAATGTCATACTCGCCCTTTGTCTCTGTGGTATTAGCCTGTGACCTTTGACCTTAACTTTTTTCTGTGGTTAGGTCAAGTTGAAGTGCAGAGGTGACCTAGTTCACGCAGGGTTATGGAATCCTTGGGTTTTAAATAATTTTTTTCACCCATTTTTCTGACCTTTTTGCTCCTTTTTGTTGCTTTTTGCTGTTTGATTACAGCTTTTATAATTCCCCCCCTGTTTTGACTATGAATTTGTATTTTGTATCAATTTAGAGGTAGGTATTTTAAATACAGAATATAGAACATGCATTCTTCTTTAACAAATAGTCTAATTAGGTTTAGCTAAATAAATAATTGTGCCATTAGTGGTTTCAGGCCTTTTTGCATTGATTTTACTTTTTACAGCTGTTCGATAGACTTTTTCAATTTCTGGAGCTTGCATCTAACCACTGCTTTCTCATTTGCATCCATATTAGAGGTTAACAACCCTTAAAGGGATAGTTCACCCAAAAATGAAAATCCTGTTATTAATTACTCACCCTCATGTCGTTTCAATCGTTCGTTCATCTTCGGAACACAAAGTAAGACATTTTTTGATGAAATCCAAGAGCTTTCTGACCCTGCATAGCAGTGAATCGACCATGTTTTAAGGCCCAGAGACGGAGTAAGGACATTGCTGAAACAGGCAATGTAACATCAGTGGTTTATGAAGCTTTATCTTTTTGTAAGGGTAATTTTTTGAGTGAACTTCCCTTTAAAGTTCAGTTTTATAATTTCACAGAACTTGTAAAATCCAGCATACCAATAAGGCAAGTTTCCCCACTTGATTAAGTATACAGTATATAAATGTATCAGTCATTAGCATAGTGCTTTTGAAGGGCTGTAGAGGAAGTGGTGATTCACTGTTTGTGTGCATGCATGCTCCAGGTTTTTGAGGTCAGATGAATGTGGCTGTCTAGATAGCCGTATGGGCTACACCTTTCATCTTAACACCTCAATATGTGTACGTAAGTGTGTGCACCTGAGTTTGTGTGCATGTCCATGCCCCTTTGTGTTTCACCTCCTGGAGCCGAGGGCAGGTGCCACTCTCTGTTAGCGCCGAGCCACAGAGTTCTGGCAGCTACATCACAGCAGCCTTTGATTCGCCAGCCTTTCCAGGTCGACGAGCTGATGCCTGATAATAATGTTGTTTGATTGCTGAAGTGGAGAGGTAATTGATTGATCCTTAGGCTTGTCTGGGGTCAGGCCTCAGAAGAAAGACGCTCTCTGGTGTTGATTCGTCTGAGAACACATTCTTGTCTTTTCCTTAGTCTTTCATCCCCCAGGAAGATGAGCAGAGGAAAAGATGAAAAAAGAAGAGAAGAGAGTGGCCATTTCAGAGATTCCCTTTTAAAAAAAAAAATGCAACAAGCCTGTAAAATGGAGGCCTTGTTGTATTAGACCAACACTCTTTTTTTGTCAGACTGAAAAAAAAGTGGATAAATATATATATATATATATATAGAGAGAGAGAGAGAGAGAGAGAGAGAGAGAGAGAGAGAGTGAGCGAGAGAGAGAGAGAGAGAGAGGTATTTTGTGAAATATTTTAATTTTTGCCTGGCCTATTATTGCTACTATATAGCATTTATTTTGAACCATATTTTTGGTTTTACATACTTTATTATGATATTTACATCACAAAATCATAGACTTGTACGTTAGACTTGTACGTTACATTTAAATTTTAACAAACATTTTTAGTGCGGGAGGGACAATCAAACTTTTAGCCTCCTAACATTTTTATGTATATTTCACATTCCAAATAATATTTTGGTGGACCTTTTGCAGTACTGTCTAAGACCAATGAGAAATATACAGAGAGAGAGATGCAAAGTGTCTAATGGCTAATAAAATTTAATTGGATTATGGATTGGACAATCTATCTTTCTTCATTAATTAAGCTCAGGGTCAAACACTCTGAATACAATATTCAGAATACAAGAATACAAATTAGAGTTAAATGCACATCAAAGCATATAATTGACAATTACTGATGATGACCTGTGCCTGTGTTCTTTGCACTGCAGCCTTATACTTCCAGAGTGACAAACATAGGCATGCTTCCTGTGCATGTATAAGATGTCAAAGCTGTAATAATATTAACAGGTAAAACACAGCACTAAATAGAGAGGCTTAATGTTTCAGCAATGCTGCTTGAGTTTATAGAGCTTCTAGAGGAGATCTTGTTCACTTGTTTCCAAAGCTTATAATTCCTGTTCAAGCAATGTGCAGAGCTATGTTTTTAAACTGCAGATTGAGATGTTTCTAATGATGAATCAGAGTTCCTGGCTCAGGCGGTGTGCCTGCCATGCTGAGCAGGTAATAACCCCCGATTAGGCTCTTTATATGAGAGAATGAATGCCGAATACCAGGCCCAGCTCTCTGGAGGAGAAAGACACGAGGAGAGGTGGAAAGCAAATTAAAGAAGCTGAAAATAGGAACGGAGGATGAAGACGGCTGTTTGTGCTCACTTAGCTCTCATGCTGGTTAGATCCCTGCCAACGTTCACCTGTAACAACGATACGGTGTGATTCAATCGCCAGTCTTATGAAAGACAAAATTGCTTGGAATTGAGTCTGAAGTTTTGGAAATGCACAACATGTTTTCGTTTTGCTGTTGGAAAACCATTTTTATTGGATTAACAGTGTTTGGATGCACATAATATTTTCAGTTTGTGTGTGTGTGTGTTTTGTGTTGTTTTGTTTAGTGTTTTGCTTTTTAGTTTTGGCAGACAGCTTTTATTTGATTCACAGTGTTTTCACATTAAATGTTTTATGTTTTGTTTTTTAGTTTTTTGTTTTGCCTTGCTTTGCTTTGCGTTTTGTTTTGTAAAACAGTTTTTATTGGTTTCAGTGTTTGGAATACACAAAATGTTATTTTTTTGTGTATTCCTATTCATGTCATCTTTTGTTTTGTTGCTGATTCCAAAATAATTCTATTCATGATTCTTTTTGTCATTTTAATATATTTACATATATACTGTATATATTTAATGGGTTTTTTTGTTGTTATTGTTTTGTTACTGATTCCTGAATATTTCTCTGAGTGATTATTTTTGTAATTTAAGAGAACTGAACAAAAACAAAAAATCAGTACCATTTTTTTAATTGAATTAAATATTTGGAAAGAAATATGTAATATATTACATAGATGTAGTATTGTCTGGGGAAATTTCAATTACCAACCCTAGTGTTATTTGATTAATTCATCATGTTTCTAAAGGTAACGCTGCAGATGTATCTACCATCTCTCCCTGACGACCTTTATAAATGGTGCTTATTCATGAGTCTGTAGACTTTGGTGTCATAATGTTGCATTAGTGGAATGTGTTGTAGCTTTGGGCAAGCTGGCTGGTGAATCCCTGGTGAAGTCACAGGTTTTAAATTTGATTTAAAACATGATTTACTGCAGTTACTCCAGGCTACTTTCTCTTTCTCTCTCATATTGAAATGAATCCTCTGCTGTGTAGCCCTGGTTGCTCTGTGCAGGCTCTGTGAAGCTCTGGCTGGCAGCCTGATTGTGTTGGGGCACTGATACAGCTCACCTTGGCATCCTTCATTATTGTGGGCGGCTCTGTGTCCTCTTTGATGGTACTTTTGGTAAGTGTTAGTTAAGGTAGTGCTGCTAATTTTTTAGCTAAAAGAGACCAAAGAGAACAATTAAGGTTTTTATTGCTTAACTGCAATCGCTTGTAAGTTGCTCCCATGTTTTTTTTCTTCAGTTAATGGTTTTACAGGGCATCAGTGACTTGTGCTGCCCTGGCTTGCTAAGCACATCTCTCTTTCTATCCCTATGGCCTCTCACCTCACTATTAGCAGAAAGTGATGTTGGATATTAATTCTCAAACCTTTTTAATAAAATGTTTTGCATGAAGAAATAAAACATGTTTTTTAGGGCCTGTTATTTTTATGGCATTTTTTTTCATGTCAACTAAATATATTTCCTGCTCAAATTCTCATTACTGTAATGCATCCAGGTGTTTACTTTTGAGTTTTTTCCCCCTCATTATTCTCAGTTATATTTCTCCTTAGATTCTAATAACTGTAATACAGGATGTCTTTTAACTGTATTGAGTTTTTTTTTAAATCCGCATAAAGGTTATGTTATGTAAATGTTATTTTAAGGATAAAGCTTTGATGTACAAATACTTTACAAGTAATGTCTTTTTTAAAATGAAAATTAGATTTATTTTGATATTACACTAATGAGAACTGTTGGAATATCATGCTTAATTGTTATGAAAATATATCACAATGCACTGAACCTTAAATATCTAAAAATATGCTGAAGTCACTACAGGCATTAAATAACCCCTGGCAGATTGTGTGTGATTCACTCATAAACTGAATATATATATATATATATATATATATATATATATATATATATATATATATATATATATATATATATATATATATGAGAGAGAGAGAGAGAGAGAGAGAGATAGAAAACTAAGGAGTTTGGTTTTAATTTAGAGTATGCATTGAATTTTAATTTTTAATTTAGAGTGTATAGAAGTTTATTTTTATTTTTAAGTCTATATTGAAATTTAGTTTTTAATTTAGGAATGTACATATGAGTTTAGTTTTTTATGTTTACATTGAATGGAAGTTTAGTTTTAGTTTAGAGTGCAAAAAAATATGTTTAGTTTAGTTTATCGTGCACATACTGTAGAGGTTTAGTTTTTAGTTAAGTTTACAGTGCAAAAAGAAGTTTGGGTTTTTAGTCTATTTTAGAGTTGGATGGAAGTTTGGTTTACTGTACACATAATGAGTTTTGTTTCTTAAAATTGTTCTTAGGGCAGAATTGTGCTACATTTAGCTCTGAATGTGTTTTAGAGCACATATTGAATGGATCTAGTTGCACTGTCAGTGCTTGCAGCATAATCAGATACGATGTAAATTTTTCCCACACCCTGGATTGTGATGCAATATACCCAAATAATTTACATTTTACATAGTATGAGGAAAACAAGTGAGTGTTCAAGGAAAGCGAGGAAAGAGGAAGGAAATCTAACACAGATCCTAATGGAATCCAAGACAGAGCAGACTATGAGGAAAAAATCCATTACGTGTGATGTTACTGTTTCACTCACGGCAGCCGAATTGGGTGAAATGATATTAGTTGTGTTGTAATGTGATTTCTGCGATGTGCGAATATGAGATTCTAATGGATTTGAGGATATTACAGCAGTCTTTATCTCTAGTATTTATTCCTGCTGGTTGCAAATGTAATTTACTAAGTACGAGGCATCAGTGGGGTTCTGCTTTATGCTCGGCAGGAGACAGAGGAGGAGGACTGGGGTGATTCTTCAGGGGGAAATGCCATAACAGATGGTTATTGAGAGAGCTGGGGACATATCAGATGCTGGAGAACTTACTTTGGTCTTGAGTGGAAAGAATAAGAGTTCAAAAGTGTGTGCAAGGCTTGAAATGGAGTCTTTTCTCTGATGAAGAGCCATCAAAAGTCTCTGTTTTACTGGCCACATGGATCCCAGGTGCCGGGAGTCTAGGCGGCTAGATTTTTCCAATCAAACCCGGCAGACGACTGACAAGATCAAGATTGTTCTCTTTCTTTCAGTTTTTCCTCCCTCCCTAGAATGTGCTCTCTTTTCACAGTGCTATTGTTGCTGTAGAGCAGAATATCTGCCGTATTTGACTTTCATTTTCATTTAGCCCTGAATTGAGAACTTCAGATGAGCTCCTTTCATTTTCTTGCTCTTTTGTAAATTGAACGTATGGAAAGCCAATTTTAGAGATGGGCAAGACTCTCATTACAGAGTCACCCTACCCATAATGCCTTGCACTTACAGAGGTACCATCCAAAAGTCCTCATGTTTTTTGCTCCAAGATAAAAATTATAAAGTACAAAGAAAAGCATGTTGCCGTGTACCCAGTTGATTTCATTTAATTGTATATCTGAGCATTTGCCGTCATAAAGAGTATTCCGAAATCCCGTTTCATTAGCTGCCAGTACCAACAGATATTCTTTCAGCTGCTGTTGTGATTGGTGGAGGAGTATAGATGCTTGTTTTTTATTTTTGTTCTGAAAGCATTTGCGGCAGAGCCCCAGTTTGGGTGATTTTCTTTTCCCGTCATGTTGCAAACAAATTTGATACTGTAATTTAACTCTGATTAGAGCAAATCTATTCTTGATTAGCATATGCCTGCATCTTTCAAAACGTTTCAATCTAGATTGTTAGTGAATCAACTCTGAAACATGACTGCATGGCAGCAATGGAAAGAGTCAAGCTATAGTGTTTGAACTTCAGGAAAAAAGAGATTCAGAGCAAAGGTTTGTTTTTTTTTTTTCCAGAAGATTTTTTTTTTATATATTTATTATCAAATTGGCATTTACAACCCCTTTGATGTTCATAATTTGATGTGTTTTAGTGATATGGGATATTCACATGAACAAATTTCAGGGAAATTAATTAAATACATAATTAAGGCATATATATTTATTTATTTTATTTAATCGGAGTAACATCGACCAATGAATTGTGCACAATATAGAATGTATATTAGGAAGAAAATTTGTTTTAAAATAAATCTTTTTATTTTATTTATTCATTTAAATTATTATTACAGTAGTTTTATTTATTAAAGGTTTTATTGCTGCTAAATGTCATTATTGGTGCAAAATTTGCAATGTCAGTAGTCAAATTATTTTTTATATGTGTGTGTGTACACGCACACACTTATTATAAATTGTTATACTTAATGGGAAACAAATAAGAATTATTTCAGCATCGTCTCCGTCTTCTAAAATTCTTTTTCTTTTTCTTTGGTGTCAACTGATCATAACCCAGCCAAACATTATTTACCCAGATCTCATCTTCCCAACTAGAGTTCTTTCATTTGTCTCATTTATGATCATTAAAAGCACAAAACAAACTAGCTCTGATGGTTATGTTTGTGCTTAGCTTGTTTACCACCTGCTGCTTGCCATAATATTTATATAGCATTCTCCACCGAACACTTCGTCACTCACATCACTCGCTAATCACAGCAGAAGTACTGGCTTATATTATTAGGAACACACCATTGCTCCCTCCTTCCATCCACGCACACATTCCGCTTCCTCCCGTTCCCAGTAGCTACAACTCTTGGTAGCCTGTGTTTCTCATTGATCTGGATTAGAACGGAGGAGAGCACAGACAATCACACAGCGTCGCCCTCGGCAAAACTACCCAACTAGTTCAAATCTCGCTCAAGGTTATTCCCTCATTCCACAATCAGTCCGCAGGTGCTCTCCAGGCCCTCGAAGATAGACAGCTTCGCATTCCAGAGAGAGGGTCACCTGACTTCATCCACATGCTCTACAGCCGCCCGCGTGCCTGCGAACGTCTGCGCTCCCGCATGCCTGCGAAAGCCAGACACGCTGGCCATTTGCACGCTAATGTGAATCATATATATGACAGCTCGGACAGTCGCAATTGAATCTCACTGAGCGAAATACGAACCATATTATTTTGCCTCCGGCAACAGCGCAATCGATGATTGACTTGCCTCTTTCCAATAGCAAAAGCGAGGAAGACGCCAAATAATGCCATTTTAATAGGTTGCTTTTTGAGCAGCACCTTCCGAATTTAACCGAATCTTGCAGGTGCCCTCTGCCCCCTTGTGACCAAAACAACACCGGTATTTGTTTCACAGCCCTGTGATTCCCTCCCTCCATCTCAGCCCTCTTATTTCATTGTTTTCTTTTCACAACCAATCAAGCGGCAGTATAGTTCAAGTTCAAGTTCAATTTATTTGTATAGCGCATTTACAACAGCCTCCTGGCTGACCAAAGTGCTTTAACATAAGAGCAAGAATATTACACATACATAAAAATAGACCAGACAAAAAATTTAAAACCACCCATTTCAAAATGTAGCATAACACAGTAGTCAGTACACTAAGGAAAATAAAAAAGTTTTTAGCAAGGATTTAAAAATAGACAAGGAAGGGGCCAGTCTGATCTCTAAAGGCAGGGTATTCCAGAGTCGTGGCCCAGCCACTGCAAATGCACGCTCCCCTCTACGCTTTAGCCTAACGCGAGGGACCACCAGCAGAGCCTGGTCATAGGAACGTAGGTTTCTTGATGGAGTATAAGGTTGAAGAAGTTCAGATAAATAGACAGGAGCTTTGTTATGAAGGGATTTATAAATGAAGAGGAGAATTTTAAAGTCTATTCTCTGAGAAATTGGCAACCAGTGAAGGGATCTGAGAATTGGGGTTATGTGTTCATGTTTACGACAGTTTAAGAGAAGTCTGGCTGCAGCATTTTGTACAAGCTGAAGTCGTGCAATTTGAGATTTAGATATACCGCAATATAAAGAATTGCAGTAATCTAGACGCGATGTAACAAATGCATGAACAGCCATTTCTAGAGTTTTTGGAGTGAGAAAGTTTTTAATTTTAGACAGTAAACGAAGCTGATAGAAACTGGATCCAATAACAGAAGAGATATGTCTATCAAATTTTAAGTGTTGGTCAATAGTAATACCTAGGTTCTTCACCCGTGAGGATCTAAAAACGGATAAACTTTCTAGCTCAGGGCTTATACACTGAGAGTTGTCATTAGGACCGAAAACAATTACCTCGGTCTTGTCCTCGTTTAAGAAGAGGATATTTTGGGCTAGCCATAATTTCACCTCCTCTAAACATTGGAGAAGAGAAGTGATCGCAGTGGAGTTGTTTTTCTTAACTGGAAGATAGATTTGAGTGTCATCTGCGTAGAAATGAAAAGACACACCATGTTTTTTTAGAATAGAACCCAGAGGTAGCATGTACAGAGAGAATAGAGAGGGAGCTAAAATAGAGCCTTGTGGAAGGCCACAGGTCAGAGGAGCAGGGGAAGAGAAAAAATTTCCCAGTTTCACTAAAAACCTTCTGTCAGATAGGTATGACTGAAACCATTTCAGAGCGTTTGCTTTTAGACCTACCCAAGACTCTAGTCTAGATAATAGTATGGAGTGGTCTATGGTATCAAAAGCGGCTGATAAATCTAAAAGAATAAGAACCACGGAGTCCCCAGAATCAGTGGAGAGGTAAATATCATTTAACACCCTCAAAAGGGCGGACTCAGTGCTGTGAGCAGATTTAAAACCAGATTGAAAAACCTCATAAATAGAATTACTGGTCAAAAAGTGTTGAAGTTGATTCAGCACAATTTTCTCTAAAACTTTTGAAATAAAAGGCAAAACAGAAATTGGACGAAAATTTTTTAGAACAGTGTGGTCCAGTGAAGGCTTCTTGAGAAGAGGAGTGACTGTAGCAACTTTAAAGTCGGCAGGAACAGAGCCAGTTTGGAGACACTTATTAATAAGAGACAGCAGACCTGGCCCAATCGAATCAATAATTAATTTTAAAAATTTGGGGTGAATGATATCGCTAGAACAGAATGAGGGCTTAAGATTGTCAATCACCTCCTTCACTTCCTGGAGACTGATGGGTTCAAAAGCATCCAAAAATGCAGATGAAGATGACATGATAGGAGAGAGGGTTAAAGTTAAAGTGGGGCAGACACCAAGTCTTAAGTTAGTAATTTTGTCACTAAAATATCTCAAGAAGCTTTCACAGAGAGCATCAGAGGCAACAGGCAAGGTGTTAACAGAAGGATTGATAACAGATTGAATAATTGAAAACAAAACCTTAGGTTTAGAGTGATTAGATTCAATTATGTTAGAAAAGTATGCCGCTTTTGCAGACTTAGCTGCAGACTGGTATGAAGTAAGAGAGTCTCTGAACATTTGAAGAGAGATATGCAGCCTGTCTTTTTTCCATTTACGTTCTGCCTTTCTACAGTTTTGTCTTAGGAGACGGGTATCAGAGTTTTGCCACAGTATAGATTTTGTTTTTTGCTTGTGAGGCTTAAGGGGGGCAGTTGCATTTGCTGCCTTAAGCCAGGCAGAGTTCAAGAGGCTAAGATGTTGATCAGCATCCAAGTCAGATAACGGTTGATCTAAGTGCAACTGTGAGCAACAATCAGCAAAACACAAGTTGAAATTTGTGCTAAACTGAGGAGAGTAGAAGCGAGAAAGATTTACAGTAGTATTTGAAAAGTAAGAGAGCTCTGGAAGAGACAGTGTGAATAATATAGGCTTATGGTCAGAGATCATAAAATCAGAGAGCACAACATCAGTCACATCAAGCCCATATGAGAGTACAAGATCCAACGTATGTCCTTGAATATGAGTAGCGTCACTAATCCACTGGGATAGATTAAAAGCATCGATAATATTAAGAAACTCATGTGATAAGGGGTTAGACGGACAGCAGACATGGATATTAAAGTCGCCCACCAATAGAAAGCGATCGTAATTTGTGGCAATATTGCCGATCAGTTCAGTGAAATTCTGTATAAAATCCTTAGTGCAGTGCGGAGGACGGTAGATCACCACTAGACATACAGGACCATTCCAGTCCAAGTGAAGAAACTGAGCTTCAAAGCTGGAAAAGGCCGTTCCAGGGACCAATCGACAGCGTGCAGAGAGAGAGTTCTTTAAAATTGTTACTATGCCACCCCCGCGTCCACTCGGACGAGGAGAGTTAAAAAATGTGCAGTCATCAGGGATCAGATCAGAAAACGGAGTTAAATCACCAACCTTTATCCAGGATTCCGTGATAAACATAAAATCCAAGTTGTGAGCGGAGTAAAAGTCGTTTAGTAAGAAGGTCTTATTCACCAAGGAACGGGCATTTAATAATGCCATCTTCGGTGGAGGGATAATAACAGGAGATGAGGACGCTCTTTCCAGCGCGCGTAGATTACTGTGAGTTACTCCCCGACGTCGGGAGCCGAGGCCGATTCGGTGGAGACCGGAACGAGAAACAGGGCTCGTGTGCAGGGGGAGAACATGACGAAGCCACCGGTATGCCACGTCCAGTGGGCGCCAGGTAGTAGAGCCACCGTAAAACGATTCGTGAGAAGGATCCGAGAGAAGCCAGCCCGCAGATGAGCTTTCAGCTTCACGAAGTATCCTCCTCGGTTTCCTCGTTTCCTCCTTCGCTTTTTCCGCGGGATGTTGAGGGGCCACCGGCGGATATGTCCCGGGATAGCCGATGTGAACGGCTCATCGGTCTTGTTAAAGGAGCAGTGCACATCTAAAGTGTTTGTGAAAGAGGTCGCAACCGAGTTGCGAATATCCAAAAGTGCTTGACGGTCGTAGATTAAGAGCGTGTAGCAGTTTAAAAATAGAGCAGACAACCAGACAAGCAACCACAAGAGCGACAGACGGCTGGCCCAGTACACAGGCGCCATCTTGGAATCAATGTCAATTCAGTATACCTCAAACCATTTCAATATACCACTCGTGCAGATATACGGCAGCAAATGCCTGCTGGGAGAATAACACTCTGGCTTAGAGAGAGAGAGAATTGGTTAAAAAGTGAGTTGTGGGGTGCAAAACGAATACAAGGGTGGTAAATATGATTTAGTGTTTGTTTCCGATTTTGCAAATGGCTTCCTGAGCTCTATAAGACCAGTAGTGACTTGTAGATTGGTTTGTCTTTTAAGTGCACCTGTGGTTGATGGAAGGAATAGAAAAAAAAAAAACATATTTCTATTATAATGATCCCTGCACTCAGTTCACACGGTTACGATGTGACGCTGTAATGCAGTACAGTGTTACGCAGCTTTAAGAGTCCATTGTATGATCTGACCACTATAATGATCTATTGCAGGGGTCGCTGGCAAATAACAGCTACCCTTACAAGCTGTAAAGCCCCTTATCTGGCTCTGCTCTGCAGTACATCCTCTGGTCTGACGTAAGAAAGCACTTATTTTTAGTCTTGGTGTCTGCTGCAATGCAGTGTAGGGTCTTGGAGGGTGTTAAGTGTAGTTATGTACTCTAGTTTGGCTCTCTCTCTTTGTCTCTGAAAGGAAGGGACAGTTGCGTTTAGTGTCTGATGCTCAAGGGGCCTGTAGCGGACTACACCTACAGCAGTGAGTCATGCTGAATCATTCACTATGTGTCCACAAAGGCTGTTTAAATTGGATAAGAGTTGAAAAGAAAAGTTCTGTTTCATCTATTGTTTGTCAAAAAGTAGGAGCTTAAAGCCCAGGATCCAGACTGTGTCTGAATTTGTTTGAAATCTATTTGCTTTGATGACAGTCTGGATAACTTTGTGTGTTCATCATGTCTTCTTGCGAATTACTCTTTTGGACTTTTTTTTAATAATTCATTCAAAAAGGTTTAAAGCAATTGGTGCCAGAATTGCAGTTTTGAATCAGATTCACTCGTTAAATCGTTCAGAGCCGTTAATGTTTTCACAACTGACGCACTGTCAGTGAATCATTTTGACTCGTCTCTGACTCGAAACTAAACCAGAAAACAATCAGAAAAAAAAACCTTCCCAAGCTTGCAGAAGTTTGATTGAATTATATTTAAAGGAAACATTGACGTTTCACAAAATTGTATTGGTTAGCAATTCTGAATCGGTTGTAAGAAAAATAGTTTTGATGGAAAACTGTATTACTGTAACTTATAATCAACATATATTTGTCAACAATATTTAGACTTTTATTTAACAAGAAATATTTTTTCCAGTATTAACTGGGATAAGCTTTTTTTGTGATTCTCTAATATACCTAATTTCTCTAATTTGGTTTCAAAATGTTGAATATTAGACACCAATGACTCTAGTTTAAAAACATTTTTTAGTTAAGAGCCATGGAAGGATTAAAGGAAAGGATTAATTTAACCATGTAAAAAATCAAGTAAAAAAGGATTTTATTTCAAACCTGAATGTCATTCTTTTTTCCATTTTACACAGATTGGGTCATTTTAACTGTAGCTGGAACCCACGCTACTTTAGTCTGATTATAAATGCGCATATAAACACACTTATTGTTGCCTGTAGTTGTCTGTAATGTGCGATAATGGGTAAGAACGGATGTCAGTGGAGGGCATTATTTGGGCTGTAAAACAGTGTTAACGTCCTCTTGCCAAAATCCAATGTTTGTACACCAACACCAGACGAGGTGTTACTGAGCACAGACTTTCTAAAGTTCAGCCGACGCTCCACCGAGAGTGTTTCTTGAGTTCGCGTGTTTGTACGGTCTCTACTGTCACCTCAGAGGACCAGCCTTCGCTGTTTTCCACGGCCGGCACATAAATCATAAAGCTGGCCCTGGGCCGCGCTCTTTGGCAAAGCCTCTGTGATTTAATTAAGCCCTTCTCCTCAGCAGAGCCCCGAGGAGCTGGAACGTCGGAGCACTTACTAGGTTCTTTCAGTAGGAGACGCTGAGCTCTAATTGAAGGAGCTCTAAAGTGCTTAGAGTCCTGTTCGCCAATGGGATAGGATGATGACCTACCCGCGCTATTGGCTTTATAAAACTCTAGAACCCCCTCATGCACTGTTTAGTGAGCAGTCGCAGCTTCTATTAAGAAATGGGCCGTAGCGATTCGACCATTTTGTGGCCTGAAAGGGAGCTTGATTAGACCAGATCCCAAGGGGGGTTGAATTGTTAAGCCGGTAGTGTGTCAATCAACACTCCTCGCCCTTTAAACCGCACAATCATGCTGTTATCGCCTCGTGCGTGATGCCATTCGCCCATGCAGGCTCCCATTAAACGCAGGCCACTCCCAGCTTCTGCTCTAATGACTCAATTTGCAGAGTTTCCTCCCTCGCTCACACCACGCAGGGTAATAACAGCCCCCCGCTTCTCTGGAAACAAATGCTTTCAGTAGAAAAAAGACTGACAGGTTATTATCCAGTCCAGATGTGCGGTGGGCTGCTTTGGGAGGCAGTGATGTGTGTTTGTAAAGGCCACATTAAGCATTTAGAGGTGGAATAATGTAGTGTTGCGTTCACATACTTTTTCTCTGATTGTCGATGGTAGGTAAACACAGTCTGCTTTAGAAAATAGTGTATTAACAATGATAGATTTTCATATTTTTAATCGAAAGCACTTCACAGTGGAATGTGACAAAAGTATGTGAACCCCTGGTTTCGAAAGTTTCCTTTATTTCCATACCCATAACTTTTTTTTTTTTTACGGCAGAACACAAAAGATGTTTTAAATAACAGTGTAATGTTGGTCCCCATTGACTTTCATTGTATCATATTTTTATGCAAAAGAAAGAAAGTCATACAGATTGTACAACGTTGGTGAGTAAATGATGGCAGAATCTCCATTTTAACCTCCCGATAATCTTACAAATACCTCAGATAAACGTTTCCTGTAATTGCAGATCGGTCCGGAGAAATTTTTGCACCATTTCCATTTCCAAAACAGTTTTATTTAAGCAATATTCTTAGGATTTCTGGTCCAACTGATTTCTTAAGGTCAAAGCATCACATACTTTTTTCCCTCAAACTGTATATGCAGAAAAAGAGTGAAAAGGATGAGAAACTAGACAGTGGTAGGGGAAGATATAGAGAACTGGGTGAAAAGGCAATGCAAAGAACGTGAAAGTGAATCAGGAAGGGTAATTTGTCACCACGGGGACATGTCAGCCAAACGAGCCGATCTCATTTCCTGTTGACTGCAGGAATCCAAGCCCCTGGTCTTCTTTGTGTGATAGATTTCACCTAGTTTAATTGGCCTCAAACACCGCTTTCCCTCTCACTCGCACACTTACATTTTCATACCTCAAATAGCCAAATTTGTCGGACCTAAACAACATTTCATAATTTCCACCAGAAATGCGGCTCATTACAAACTGCTCTCTTTGGTTTGCCACTTTTGTTTTTGAAAATAATGATGCTTTAAAAAAAAAAAAAAAAAGTAGAGGAAATTTGTACTTTGTGACTCTGGCAATGTATCACACTTTCTCTCTGATTTCCACCTCCATGCATTTTAATTAGCGTGCCGGTCCTTTTCTTTCCAATAAGGCATTTCTATCCTATAACCATCGCTCTACCTTTGGTGTGTGTGTGTGTGCATGTGTGTAAAATCTGCAGCAGACAGCAGGAGGTCTCAGAGCTAGTGGGTGTATGTGTGGGTTGGCCATATTCATTTACCTCACCGCTGTCTTTGTAGGAGCGCAATGAAAGCTAAATGCATCGCACGGCAAAGTCGGTTTCGATAGTAACCTTATAAATGCAATCTTAATGCTTTCTAAAGACAGTTTCCCTTCGTTAAGGTGGCTGAAGAACTGACTGCACAGATATGTAAACAGAGAACTGACATACTGCCATCTAGTGGTTCGCTTAAGTATTCCAGTAGCTTGCTCTTCATGCTCATTTGTAATTAGACTTTACATAGATTTAACCATGTGAGACCTACTGAATTATACACTCTCTTTTTTTGACTAATTCATTATTGGCTTCGTAATTGAGATGAGGCATCAGCTATTAAAAACCTGCTTTTGAAGCAATATTAATTAATGGTCTATAAATTCCATAAAATCATCCCACACAGCAGTTTTTTTACGATCATTGAAAGGTGACTTCTCATTGTCACTCTGGTGCATATCCTTCACTCGTTATATTATGACAAGGTAAAAAAAAAAAAAGGTCATGAAATATGTAAAGATATATCTATGTTTTCTTCTGTTTGTGATGTAAAAATACTGTACATCTGATCATAAAAAATATGCTGGAAAGGCAGATGTGAAATCAAAATATTAGGACTGTCATTTGATTAAAACATTTTCTTAAATTAATTACATGTTATGCCAGTTGATTAATCATACATTTGCTAAGAAAATTTACTGACAAAAACCCACCAGATTATGATAATTTGAAGACATTAAATTATCGTAGCAGATGAATATTGATTAAAAGTGGTTTATGTCAGTATATTGTTTGTTTTATGCCCTTATAATTGAATATAGACCTAATAACGGCATGCATCAAGTCCACAGCAACAGATTTCTGCAATTGAGTCAGTCATTGTTTAGGATTTATTCATTTTATGTGTGCATTTTATTTCTGTATTTATTTTTACACTAGGTGGACTGTTTTTCAAAAACTATTTTACAGCCCAATGCATTTTAAGACTCTTGCATTTTCTTCTGTTCTGTTGCACTCCGACTGGCTTTAAACGCAATAACGATTTTCTGAATTCATTTTGGGCTGCTTTGCATTTACAGTAAGTGTTACTTCAACCCTGAATTGCTCCAATTGTAGCAGAACATACACCGCCATTTTCCCAAGTTTTTTCTTCTTCTATAAGTAAAGGAAGTTTTATTTTGAATTTTATATACATATATATATATATATAAAGATATAAAGATGTTTACCTCATAAAGGAAAAGATTTAAAACTGATTTAAAAAGGACTATTCCCCGAGGGAATAACAAAGCTTTAAATCTGTTTAGGCTTTTATGTCTAGATATAAAATGTAGTAGAAAAGCAGAAAAGTTTGTGAAAGCGTGACACCTGGCGAATCTGACGGCTTGTAGGTGTTTTGTGTGTGAGCACTCTGTTTGTGTCCTCAGTGTTCTCTCTCAGATCACATGAAGCTCTCTGTCAGTCTTCAGAAGTGAATATTACGCCAGACTGCAGCATGTCATGTTACACAAGCCAACCTGCCCAGCTGCTGAGCCAACGACAGACAGCAAACCTCAGGGCGCTTTTCTCTTATTGAAAAAATGACTCAGCTACACTATCCTTCATGTCCTCCCTCAACCTTTTTGTTCAGTAATCTTCAATAATACACAAATACTTACATATTTATACTACAAGGATGGTTTAATTACCGAGCTTGTAAT
Organism: Carassius auratus; assembly: GCF_003368295.1. NCBI lineage: Eukaryota > Metazoa > Chordata > Actinopteri > Cypriniformes > Cyprinidae > Carassius > Carassius auratus. The sequence continues at coordinate 16,613,405 of NC_039246.1, forward strand.
TGGTTTGGAGGGGAGAAATACAGGAAGTGGCTGACGTACCATTTTCTGTGTGTGTGTGTTCACAGGCAGGGCTCTCTGCACACAATAATCCAGTGAAGGCCTTGGGCACAGACATCTGCTTTCTAATGACAGTTAATTAGATGCTGTTGAGCGCAATCAGAGGCAGTCAGCGCTAATAAACTGGGACTCAGTGTGTGTGCAGTGTTACTCGGTCTGTGTATGTCTGTGAGAGCGAGCGTCTACAGGATGAGGGCTTTGATTCAGAAGAGTCACATTCTATGAGTTGCTTTAGACGTCAGCCAGTGAATTCAGCCGAAGCCTGCAGTGGAGACCAGTGAAGAATTACAGTTCTGTTCAAGCTTGATGTTGAATCAAAGAGGTTGAACTGAAGGTGCTGACAGATCCAACTATTACTGAGAAATATTTGACCAAGTAGAAGTGTTTATCTAAATCTACTTGGCAACACTTTTTTGTATTATTTGATTCGATTTTTTTATGGATGGTTACTAGGATTTTTATTTTATCGCAGTGGGATGCGGTCGCAACTGTAGGATGTTCTAGGTGGTTGTAAAATAGTCCCAAATATGCACATCTAAACACTCGGGGTTGGAATTTGTTCATATCCCTGAGTGTGAGTGTGAGAAATGGAAATAATGAATCTTGTGACCACACACAGGCTAAAACCTCTGTTTATTCACAGTAGAGTTATAATCATTTTTCCTAGTCCTCCAGACCCTCATCATATGTTTAATTTCTGTTATCCTCTGGATGGATTAAGATCATCCATCATTGAATGGTTATGTCCCGATCACACGGCAGTAATTGTATTTCAGTAAAGAATGTAAAGGAGCCCAACTCTGATTACATGCCATAATCCCCTTATTAGCTGTGAGTTATGCTTACAGACATGAGGGGGGCTCAGTATGGTGACTGTTCCTGCTCTGATCCCACATCAGTGGGTTTTTTTTTTTTCACCCGTTGCTTACTTTAAAACACAGCAACAATTCTGTTACAGTGTTTTCTTTCTTTCTTTCTTTCTTTCTTTCTTTCTTTCTTTCTTTCTCACAATAAACGTGTGACTTGTTAATTAAGATTTCACAGACATGGATAGCCCACGCTGCGCAGTTGCCAAGGTGTCTTCATGGTATCTCTGTGGAGATGAAGGTCCAGCTGTGTTTGTTGTGCTCTGGAGCTTTCAGACATTTTGTCCCTGTTTTAAATCACTTTGGGGGGTTTTATGATAAGAATGCTAGGCAGCCCCTTATTGAATTTTCAGAATTTTGCCTATTTGCTGTCTGCAACCTTTGGAATTTATTGTTGTAATTTACTATTATATTGTATTATATTATATTTAGGGCTGGTAACGTTAATATGTGTGATTAATGTGTTACAATTATTTAATGTAATCAACGCAAAGTCGATCATATCCTTTCAAGCCGCTAAACTCCGGGAAAGTTTCTAGTCCAGTTATCCAGTAAGCAGATGCATTCAAACAATCAATCCATAACAGCGCTAATGTAAAGATGGCCAAGCTGATTACAACAGAGACAGCGGAGAGAATAAATACTCACGTTGCATTTTCAACAAATGTTTTTGCTTTAAAACACAAGCTCTGTTATTGTTTCGAAGAGTGGAGGAGTTTTACAGTAAGCAACGCATATCTGATATGTCTGATGGTTGGTTGGTTTACTTTGCTGGATAGAGCAATTGACAGTGTACAGTTAATCAGGATTAACCACAGAAAAAGGGTGTGATTAATCCGATTAATGATTTAAATATACTGACAGCCTTTATTGTATTATATTATAAGTTATGATGTTAAAATTATAATATAAAACAATAATAAATTATGTCTGACTCATTTGTTCATAACTGTCCATTCTACAGAAATTGCATGTGTTCATATATATATATATATATATATATATATGTCATGTCATGTCACACACATACTTATAGTTGTAATAAATTTTAACACGGGTGATATCGAGTCCAGAAATTCCTCTTCCATAGAGAATCATAACTGAAATGGAAATGAATGGCTTCTCTGATTTATAGATGGCTTACAATCTACCATCATAAGCAAGCAGTGAAAATGTAGTTTAAGTGTTCATTATGTTTACTACTAATGCACATATTTACAAAAAATGCATGGATCCCTCTGTTATTGTCATAGTGAAAAGTGTGGCTGTTCTCAGCAGGGCGTCTGTGGGCCCAGGTAACGATCTAGCCTGATTCTCTTTTTCCACCCTTTTCCTCTTGACTCAGTTTTCAAACATCTCTCAGCACATTAAAGCCTGGTTACACACTCACATGCTGTTCACACGTCTTAGGCGATTGCAGAGAGGAGCGTCCAACTTCTCCACCTGCCTAAAGCAGCGTGCCACAGATCAAACACAGAAAGAGAGTTTTTTGCTACTTCTTGCCCAGTAGGTTGAACAATTTTAAGATGGTCTGCTGTTGCTTTGATTAGCACTTAAGCGGAGCTCCAGACGACAACTAAGATTGCAAATGTGACAAAATCTAAAAACCAGACAATATGGCAACATTCAGTTTTTTGTTTCTTGCTCTTCACTTACTTTTTTCCAGGCTGTTCTGTGGGTCTTTCTTTAACACACGCTTCTGCTATGGCGGCCACTGTAGTCATGCTCACAGTTTCCCTGATGCATTTTTGTTCTTTGAATTTGGATGAATCAAAACTTGATTAGCTGAGAGAGCCAACGAGCCTTCATGGCAGCTGTCACCTTCCATTTACCTCACAAGACCAGTGATCAGACAAACTTATGGAATTAAATATTAGCACAGCGAGGTGATCACATGAAGGCTGCACTCATGATATGTATATGTGTGTTGCTGTGTGCACATGTTGCTGTGTGTCTGTTAGACAAGTGAGAGCAGAAGTAAGAGACACCATCTGGTGTGAATAATTCTTATCGAGGACATTTATATTGGTGACATAATGAAGTGGAGATTGAGCTATTATCTTTGTCTGTATTTTGAAACCATGCCAAATTATTCAAGAGGGTCCTGAGAAGCCCTGCCATATATTATATACAGTCCCGGCTGCAGAATTACGTGATACACAGAGCACAGAACAAATTTGAACTGAGACACTTCAATTACACTATACAATTTATGCACACTTTTCTGTCTGGAAGTTTATAGCTCCTCATTTTAAAAATTAAAGCTTGACTACATGGTCATTGGTGCTGATAAATTGTTGAACTGATTAGAGATGCACCATTTTTTAAGTTCTGGCCAATACCGATAATTATATAACTATATGGGGTGTGGCACCTGGCACGGTTCAACCTTTTCATTGTTCGGTGTGCTATGTTTATGGAGAAACTATACTTAAAAAAAAAAAATCTAACTACGAGCAACAGCACAAATAAATACAATAGAGAAAAGATACAAATAAAATAAACAGTGATTTTTTTTTTTTAGGGAGGTCTAGCATTAGTTTTTAGGGACAGATATTGAAAAAAGTAATCAAATGTAAAACAGCATATTGGACTGTATAAATTAAAGATTGTTCTTTATTAAAGTTACAAAAACGTTTTAATCAAGAGCAGTGAGTGATTTATTTGTTTTTGCTGTTCAATTAATATAAATACTGTCACTTTAAGAGAATGCGCTGATCCAGTAGGCCTACGTTCAGCCGGCTATGTCTGCTTTAGAATACTTACCAAAACGGGCATTTTGACATAATTTTTGTGTGAATTTGTCCATTTAAAAACAATACTTCAGAGAAAGCTTATATTTGCGCATGTTCTGAGGCACGGGTTTGTGGGCTTCGGATGAGCAAACGCACAAATCTTCACACTGCACGCGCGAGCTCGCATCCTCTGGCTTCAAAATGTTTAAACTGACAAAGCTTAAAGTGTTTAGTTTAAACACAGATATCAACGTGTGCTGTTCAGGTCTCATCTGTGCACGCGCTATCAGCACCTGGGTGATGACGGTATAAATGACTGCTCATATTCCAGCATAAGGCATTCACATTGTGAGTGCATGGTTTGTCCACTTTTTTTATGTCTGGGAATTCAGAATGCACATGCATCAACAGAAACATATATTAGCTGAACACTGTTTGTTTTACGTGTTATTTATAGCAAACCATATTAAAGATGCTTTGTCAGATTTAAGTTGAACTGCGGTCCCAGCCCATGGCGAACCATGTGTGGAGAACCGAACGGTTCGTTTTTTTTCAGTGAACCGTGCCATCCCTAATAACGATGTATAATTATTTATATACTATGTACTAAGTATTATTTATCCCTTAACTAGGTCCCATATGCATTAGTGTTTACTTTAATATATCAGGTGGACAAATGAATAAAATGACTCACAATGTGCTAATGAGCTCAGGAATTACTGTATGTAGTGTGTAAGACAAAAAAAAAGAAATCAAAATTTGAAAGAATGCACATTGGAGAAATGAGCATATAGGATTGTATATCCAATATTGACTAATTAAAAAATCTCCAATATCGGCCGATAACCGATACAGTATACTGATATATTGTGCATACTTACAGTAACACTGGTTTTTTTTTTCTAATAATTTTTTTCTATCAGTGTTTCTTAAAATAAGCATAGTGAGAATTTTTTTTTAAGAAGATTTACAATGTTTTAATGGCCGCAAGGGCCAATTTTTCTCTTAAAAGTTTCCTTTGGTTTTTATTGGTGTTGGACAACGATTACAATTTTTAATCACGATTAATTGAATGATTTAAATTAAATGATTTACTGTGATTAATCACATTGTGATCCACAAAATTCAAGAATTCAAGAATTCAAAAGTAGTGTATTGTGCACTTTTTTCATTTAAAAGTACTACTATATGAACAAAAGTGCAATGACATTTGGTTTGCAAACACTTCAAACAAATTATTGAAGCAGCTTTTTGTTATAGCAATATTCCTTTTACATAGTAGCAGTTAAAACAATTATTGTAAATCTCAACTTAAACATTAATGTAATCAAATTAAATAGCAAACCAAAGCTATATGCCACTGCTAGCGCATTAACATTTTTATAGACAATATTTTATAGTTTGTTATGGAAAAAAAAAAGATTTATAAAGTTAAAGGCTGTGGTACAGTTGTTTCTTACTGAGGGCTGAGCCATGCTTCCACTGTTAATGTCTGACACACACACACACACACACACATTCACGTGCACATGTGTGGATGGGCTCCCCTCTGCTGGGTTGACTAATTGGCTGTGCAGTGCTGAGGGAGGTGTTTAGAGTTGGGGGGTTGTGCAGCTGTAGTCTTGAAGTGATAAATCAGCGTTCCTGCTGATCTATGAGCCTCTGTCTGCTCGTACGCAACGGCCCGTCCCTGCTCAACACCTGTCTTGCTCCCTCACCGACACACATGGTGTATGTGCAGTACTTAACAGCCAGAAATTGAGCTTATATGTGTGTTTTTCAAGTCTGAGGCCATACTGAAAAACTGGCATTCAAAATTCAAGTTTAACCTGGAACAGAAAATGATAACATTAAAATATTAAAATTTTTATATTCTTTTTTTTTAATGAATATTAAAAAAACTTAAATTGTATTTCTTAAGCTTTTATCTCAAATTGCTATATACTAATAATATATTTTTATTATATAATTAAAAAAGGTACATTTTGAAATTAAATGCAAAACAAAACCGATATGCCAAAAAGTAATTGGCACACAAAACAAGTTTGATTCAAACCCAAATTTCCCACATCAGCACCACTGCACAATGTGCCAACCAATAAGCCTCAACTCTGATATATGCAAACTTAGTCAATGGACATGTCTCTTTTCTCTACTTTAATGAAAATGCTTTGTTTTCCGTGTCCTCAGGTTTATTCAGGAGATCGAGTCCCGTATGGGTCCGGCTCAGGCCAAGCAGTGTCAGCTACGCACCTTCCTCACCTACTACATCAACGATTTGTTTCTCAGCCAGGTCCGGACCGAGACCAATAAAGAGATTGAGTCTGTGACCAAAGTGTCCGACCCGCTCAAAATCCTGGCCAGCGCTGACACCATGAAAAACCTGGGCGTTCAAAGACCTCTTCTACAGGTATCTTTTCTTTTCTTTTTAAATGACCCTAAAATGAACTTCTTGGGATTTTTCAGAGAATGTATAAGTGCACACATACATAAGGAAAAATAGTACAGCCTTCTTTTTCTCCCTCTGTTATTCCCGCTCTCCTTCCCTTTCATTAGTCGATCCATTTATTAGACTAACTGTTCAAACAGCATTTGCCTACCGGTCAAGTGTACAAAAGCCCGGTCTGATTGTTTTCTCTTCTGAATTACACAGAGGGGGAAGGTTATTTTTTTCTTTTCCCGTCTCTTCTCCTTCACTCTCTCGAGAGTGCCGATAAAGGCCACCTACCCCCCTATCAACCTACATCATAATTGGAGCTGAAATTGTGTTTGATCCTGGCTGACCTGGAATCAGCAGTTAAGTGCAGCTTATATAACACACAGCACGGCACTGTGGCGACCAGCTGCCAGCTGTCCGTCTCTCCCAGGACTGCTTCCTGGCAGCACAGGAAGTGCAAGCTTTTATTGCCATAGAGACCACAGGATGTGCTTAGTTCATCAGCTAAGGGAATGAGTACGGTCTCACTTCTCAGCTTTCCAGTATTTGCTTCTTGTTGTAGTTTACATGCTTCTTAAAGAATCATTTTAAAATATAAGATTATTTAGTGCTGATTATATTATATTATATTATATTATATTATATTATATAGGAAAGTGGTGATTTTAAGTTTATTATAATTTAAAAGTTATATAAAAAATTAATGACATTTTAAAATAGAGGATAGTGGTGATTTTTTTTTTTTTTTTTTACTTTATTTTATAATGTAATCTATTATGATTTAAAAATGCCATTTTATAATACAGTCATTTAGTGTCGCTTTTAAGGTTATTATATAGTATTAGATTAGATAACAGAATTTTTATAAAATTATATTTATTATATTATTATATATATTATAAATTTATATATAATATTATATATAATATATTATATATAATATTATATATAATATAAATTTAATTAAAATTTAATTTAGATTAGATAACAGAATTTTTATAAAATTATATTTATTATATTATTATATAGTATTAGATTATATTATATAATAATTATTATATTATATTTTACATTAATATTATTTTATTTTAGTTCTGCCTTAAAGAAGCTACCAAACAGATATTGTCTTCTATGTTGAGCTGCATGTGTCTGTTTGTTCCTGAGTGTATTCATGTGCAATTGTGCATGTACAGCTGAGTTATATGAATGTCTTCCTGCTCTCTGAATCCATGATCTGGTCAATTAACCTCACGAGAAGCTCTCTTTGCAAATATGCGAGAGCAAGAAAGCACTTGTGCCGAGTGTAATGAGTTTAGCGCTCTGTTATAACTCAGATGAGAGCCATTATGGGCCCCCTTACTCTTTAAACTGAGACCTGTCATCTCAAGTTGTGTGTCGTGTGTGTACGTCTTAGCATTGCTTTCATTTTGAGAACAGTGGCGGTTCATTACTTAGGGGAAGGCACCAAAAGCTCACAGCCATTTGTTTACGATTATGATTTCTCCTTAACGAGGACTGCGGCATCTTGCTAATTACCCTGCTGGGCTAATGAGTGACTCTCTGGATAGCGGGAGCTCCATAAAATGTTCTTTTGTTTGGGATTTTTTTCCCCTTTATAATTACCTTCGATCAAAAAGCAGTTTTGCTCCTGACAGCTTGCGTGGCACGTCCCTTCCCGGCCTTTTGCTTTGTAGTGTTGTAGAACCGTTTCCTGGGTCGTGGTCTGTGTGTGTTAGAGAGAACGAGAGAGTTTGCTCTTCAGAGGCACTTTAATGAAGCCCTTCATGAAGAGCTGTATTAGAGTGTGAAGTTGTTTGCGTTCTCACAGACTTTGCAAAGTGCCTGTTGATTTTGAACTTCGCAGAGGAAAGAAAATCGGCACAGCATTCGGAAAGCATTGGCTTCGCATCCTTGTTCATCAGGGGCCAAAATGAACATTTGCCAAGCACCAAATGCGGGTAAAATTTGGCTTTAGTGAGTAAATAACATTTTACTCACCAAATGGCCTGTTATATTTCAAGAAAGTTAAATAGTTTTAAATGTGAAGCTCACAAAGACTGCATTATACGTTTAATGCAGTAAAAACAGTGATATTGTAAAATAGTAATACAATTTCAATTAACCGTTTTTAAGTTTTCTGTTTTAACATGCATTTAATACATCCCATTGGGCCCAACATTAGCATGTGTAAAGCAAGACTGAAGAGCAGCAGAGTTTTTTCCTCGATGTCTGTATGTTTCTGACATCAAAATACATGGAGCTTCAGCTTCATTTCTGAAGTTATTTTAGGAGTACGATCCTAAAGTTTAGTTTTCCAGCTCCCAGTGTTCAATGAGAAAGTACAAGACTAAAATTGACCCTCCTCTCAGATTGAACAGCCATCCGTCCTGTGAGCAGCCATGAAGTTGAGTGAGGCTTCTCTCCAGATTGTCTATTGCCTCTGTGATGCATTGTAGACCAAATGGAGAAGGCAAATGGTGCTTAAAGTAGTGCTCTCCTGTGGTCACGGAAATGATGACAGAGAGATGTGGGTGTGTGTTTATGGGTGCATGTCAGTGTATTCCAGGTGCCATGGCTCCGATGTTACAGCAGGTGTTTTATGAGAAATCAGCCTGGGAGAAGTGGAGCACTGATCCGTGGGGAAAGGGGGTTTTCTTTTAGTTTCACAACATTAAATATACTGCTCTTTGCCATCAGGAGCCATGTTAACACACACACATTAACACCCACTCCCATTTACTTACAGTTCTGCAAAGGAAAAACTCTCAGGACAGATTTTATGTCTGTTGTTGTCAGCATTTTTAAAGCTGAGCAATTTTGCCATAACCCAGTGTCACCTTTCCTTCTATAAACTTGTCCCCTAAACTTAATTTTGTTGGACAACCACCGTAATCAGGGTAGGCATTAATATATACAAATAAACCATAAAATCATCATATGTAATGTGTAATTGTATTTTGTATAACTATATGCATTTATAAATAACATTTCATTTAAATATTGTGGTGTGTGTGTGTGTGTTTTAATAATACTGAAAAATAACGTTTTTATGCAAATTTCATCCCCGTTTTGAAAACACATTTTGTTTTGAAAACATGTTTTCTATGTTGAAAAATTAACGTCAAGGTAGAATAACATGTAACAGATTGTTCTTCTATTAATCACATGCTTGTTTTCATTTGCTTAAAATTAAATACAGATGACACAACGCGACCATTTACTGATTATTTGGAAAAGGTTGCTTTTCAAAGGCTAATCTTAATGGAGAGTAGACATTTAGTTTAATTGTTAAACTTAATTAAAAACAATGCAGTTTTTTTTCTGTGTGTAATGAAAATTTGGAGACTGGTTTCTTGGCACATATTAGAATGGACAGCTGTGTGCTCTGGCAAAGAGAAGTGTTACTGCATTAGCATTAGCTGTTGCAATTTCGAGCACGGGCTTGTTTAACTACAGACAGCCCCTGCTATCAGTGCTCCTGTGTCGGAAGTTGGAGTTGGCTGTAATCACTTTGTCTAGTATGATAACAAGGCCAGTGATATCAGAAGTCCTGGCTATCCATGCTCTGCCTGCCCTCGGCCTTAAAGTCCTCTCCAGTTCTTTCTCTCTGCTGATCTGTTTCACTGATGCTATCTGCAGGTCCTGGGCCCACTGATTGATTTATTTCATTAGAAATGTTTTGAGGGGGTCACTGTGCAGCATGTTTGGAGATTGGCTCTATTAATCTTCCCCACCACAGGATCTACAGTGCCGCTTACATGTCCAGACACCTTGAGAATCAAGAATGCACTTGGTTTTAGCTGATGTTAGTGAAAAGTGGGAATTGGTAATTATATTTTGTAATGATCAGTATTTTTATTGTTAACTAAAACACTTTTTATTAAAATCGAAATGGTCAAATTAAATATTTAATACAAATAATAAATTAAAATATATTATATATATATATGTGTGATTTTTAAAATTTATATACATTCATATGTTCTGTAAGTGTAATATACAAATATTTCCAAATATTTTTGGAAAGTTCTAAAAAGTTTTGACATCATAAATACCAAAATGTTTGTTTTCTAGTAATCTACAGAAATTCAGCATTATTTTCAGCAAGTCTTTTCAGTTAAAGCAGATCTCAGTATAGGTGTTTTTGGCCGGAATTCATGGTTGGAGCTATAATGTAGTCAGAATATTCGAAGTCTGTTTTTAGAGACGTGATTTACTGTCTGTCTGTGCCATTCAGTCAAAGCTCATTGTGAAACGTGGACTTGAGCTGCCACCAGTGCTTTGCTAATGAAGCTGACCTTTTTAATCACACTGTATTCACTGTCAACATACACACACACACACACACACACACACACAGCCCTACACATCAGTCTAGAGTTGAACTAATGAGAGTGACCTTTTTGTTTATAGGGTCTGTGTTGTGTGGGGTGTATATTTGGTCTGTGTGTGTGTGTGTGTGTGTGTGTGTGTGCGATATCATTTGATTGGCATCCTGTAGTGTTAGGCTCTGTTAGAGGAGCACAGCTCAAAGATGGCGTGGGCCTTTATTATGACTTCTCATCACTGCAGAAACCAAAACAGACAGGTCTGGGTGGCATTGTCTAGACATTGTTTAAGTCTGCAGGAACTATTCTCTGTATAGAGACACCAAGATCATAGCAGAATCTAAATGATGGCCTGCAAGTTACTCTGATATTGTCTGGAATTTATTTCCATGTTTTTGTTTTGTTTTGTTTCAGGAAATATTTTAAAGCTGATATTAAAGGTCTCTCACAACCACAGACACCAGGATCACAGCAAGATCAAAATGTTGGCCCACATATCACCCTGATTTTGTCTGGATTATTATAAAAAAAATTCAGTTTAGTTTAGCTTAAGCAAAAAAAAAGTTAAGTAGGGATGGGCATTTTTGGCATTTTCTCATTTCGATCGTGATTGTAATGCAGCAATTAAAAAAATTAAAAAGGAATAGCTGCTTGCATGAGCTGTAACTTTACAACTTGTATCTGCACAAAAGGATGCAAATACCTGTGAACTTTAAGTTACGAGAGAGAGAAAGCTCCCGCCGTGATGCTTTTCATGACAATGCACAAAAACACTGACAAGGAAAGCAGACAATTTACTATAGATATCACATTATATAAGGTTCTAAATATAATGCTGTTTATGAAATGCCAGTGATGTGTATAGCATGAGAGAGAGAGAGAGAGAGAGAGAGAGAGAGAGAGAGAGAGGGCGAGCTCCCACTGTGATGTGCTTTCATAACAACGCACTGAAACATGGAAGGAATTTACTATAGGCTAGACTTCTATAAAGTTCTCATTATAATGCTGTTTATGGCAGATTTGTGCTATATTTTCATCTACATTATCAAGTGGTTCCTGGAATTTTCTTCACATTTAATTGAACTATGCCTACTGTTGAACAAATATGACAAAAAAGCACTGCTGCATTATTAAAATATCAGTAGAAAAAAAAAAGAAACATTTAAAAAGCAATATGACCATCTCAGATAACTAATATCGGGCATTACATTTGAGCATGAAACTAAACACTGGTAATATGCAGTTCATTCAGCATGTTAATATATGTTAATATCCCAACTAATCCTATATTAGATTAATCAGATATGTATGTACCTATAAACCAGACATCACTACCTGACTTCGGAGCTATGCTTCTCTCTCTTTTCACTTCTATAGCCTACTTTGGATGCTTTGCATAACCAATGAGAAAAAACTTTCATGATTATTGTTTTCATGATTGATCATCACTGTCACAGCTGAGTAGGCCTACTCGAGCACTCAATCGCTGTTCCAACCCCAAATTTATGCAGTTTTATTTTACAGATAGAATGGGATTGGAAAATCTTTTAAAAGCGATGCAGAAGGATCTCTCCATTAAGAAAACTGTTTTTCTTCACTGGTCACAGATGCATATAATGCTTCTAAATGGAGAATCCCTGTCACTGGCTCCATTGCCATTCAAGCCAAAACAGTTTTAAAAGTTAATCAGAAGTCATAGAATAATTTAGCATTTATGGAATTTTTGATTTCCAACAGTTTTGTTAATATGCTATGTAAGTATTTAGAGTCATTTTTCCGTGATGGCAATACATCATTTTCACAACCCCTTCTAACTTCTTTTCGTGACCTGCAGTTTGAGAACCTCCAATTTAATGTTTCGGTCAGCTGACTTGAGACCTGAACTAGATTTATGTGGCAAATTCATGTTATTACTTCAAAAGACTACAGTCCTTTCAATTGAACTGATGGAATTGATCAAGATTCGTCTGACAGTGATGCAGTGTGCACTCTCTCTTGTGTCCTTTAGGGCACAGTCACCTCCTCCTGTTTTTTTCTTTTCTGTTGTTACCTCAGAAACTCCTCTTTTCTGACTTGGGTTCCTCCCTCAGGCCAGCGTTAGTCTTTTGGGCTTCGACTGCACCAGAGTGGCCTGCTGACTGTGTTTCTCCACCTGTGGGCCGAAAAACAATCCCAACTCTCGCCAATGATCTTCCCCACCGACTCCAGCCTGACCTTGGGCTAAACCCCTACCTAAAGAGGGATTGTGGAAGAGACTGACAACGTTTATCACCAACTGCAGCCTGAATTCGGACTGTGGCTTTATTTTAGTTTACATGTACGAGGGGTTTAACTCTGGAGAAGTGAAGCTAATCTTTGCCTGTGGAACTAAAACAATGCAAAAGTGGCCAAAAATGTTGTCAGTCCTTGCTGCATTAAAGCATGCCAAGTTCTGGATTGAGGCCTACAGTAACTTGAGCTGAATTTGAAGAGAACTGCTCTTTTAAGTCATTTTAATATATTTCCACATAATTCCAGTACACCAGGGGTTTTCTGCAGGGTGTGTGTGTGCATATGTCTGTGCACAAACATCCGTTCCATAATGATAATGTGTATATCATTGCCTTCTGTTTGTTCCCCACACCATTAGCCCCATATGGCTCTATTTCAGGGGGTGTATGTGAGCCTAGAGAACTAAACATAAAGTTGACATCTCAGAGCTGCTACATTTATGATGGATTTATTTGTGGGCCTAGATTATAATGCTGAAGTAAGACTTTGGAAAAACTCCGGAAAAGAAAGAAAAAGTGAGTAAGCGAAGTTTGGAGGTGCAAGGTTAGAGGTGTATACACAAGAACTTAATTTTTTACTTGCCTGAAGTCATGTTCTGTTAAAATCTGTGGTATTTTGGCACAAATTCATCCTTGATTTGATTAGAAGCTTTAGATGAAGTCAGTATTCATGCACACACCCATAAACACACAGCTTAGATTGACCCTTGGCGATGTTGAATGTGAATTTACATTTGGATTGAACACTGTTGAGATCATTTATTTAGTAATCAGTTCTCCTGCAGAGATGGAGAGCCAGGGTACCTTTATTTAAATCATTTCTAATAAAACAGACGTAATCCTTTGCCAGCGGATTTACAGCAGGAAATGTACTATTATGCTGCTCGGTTTGCCTCGCTGCTCGAGCCTGTCACTCACACAACTCGCTTTAGAAGAAATAACAGGCTTACATTTAGTTGTTACACATGTCATATGTGTTTGCGGTTTTTGCCTGTGTGTTTGGCCTGTACTTCATCCCGTCAGGATGCTGAGAGCTACTGTATATAATAGCGCTTGAAAAAATAGTTCATGCACAAATACACATTTAATCACATATTTAACTTCATGTTGTTCTTGTATAACTGATTTTTAGCGGAATAGTCCACCTGAAATGAAAGTGAAGAATAAAAATTAAAAGTGATCTTTAAAATTGACCTTTTCCCCTTAATAAAAACTATAAAATATTTAATATTAATATTTATTATTAATAATGATTATTATTTATTATTAATAAATTATTTAATTATAATAATACATAATCATAGAAATACCCAAAACTAAATACAAAGTACAATATTTCATTTAATATTTTTAAATTAAATTATATAATATATTCTAAAATTAAATAATTAAATAAAATGTAATAAAATAAAATGTATAAATCTTCTACAGCTCTCATATTTACATTTACATTTATTCATTTAGCAGACACTTTTATCCAAAGCGACTTACAAATGTGGACAGTGGAAGCAATCAAGAACAACAAAAAGAGCAATGATATATAAGTGCTATAACAAGTCTCAGTTAGCTAAACGCAGTACACGTAGCAAGGGCTTTTAAGTAATATAATAAATAAAAAGAAAACAGATAGAATAAAAAAGAATAGAGCAAGCTAGTGTTATAGGTCTTGTATTTGTATATGTATATGTATATATATATGTATGTATAAACATATATGTATGTATAAACACACACACACACACACATAATTACATAATAAATGAAAAGAAAGTAGAATACAAAAAGATTAGAAAGGATTTTTTTTATAGAATTGCATTGGGCTTTCATCGTATGAAAAAAAAGTGAATAAATAGTGACAGTATTTTATTTTTATGTGAACTAACCCTTTAAACAAAGCATTACACACACACACACACACACACACACAGACACAACAGGAGAAGCAGAATCCTGCATCTGCATCTATTCACACAGATGTGTTGTGGTGGTGTTGCGGTTGAGTAGTAGGGTCATGTTGGCACGTGTGTGCATGTCTGTGGGTCTCAGTGGTGTACAGTCACACTGACAATGATGAATGAACTGTCGCACCGCTGCCCTTCTCATGCATTACACTCCTTTACCCTGGAGAGGCTTGTGTGTTTCTGCATGCGTTTTCATGCTTCTAATGTCATAAGAAATTGCTCTACCATATTCATTTACTATGAAATCTGTAAAGGTTTGTGGGTATGCACACCATGTAGAAATGTTTATATTTTTAACCCGCTGGTATGGGTTGGTTTAGGTGTGTGTGTGTCTGAAGTGCCGGAACGGTTCAGGTTAAATGCTCTGAACTCTGTGCTATAGGGTCAGAACTGGATTAATGGAGAAAACCCATGGCCCGTGAACCTCCTCTAAACACACACAGCCTCATCTCAACATCTGTCCACCAGCCTATCATCCGTTCTGAACGGGAAAACCCAGAAACGTTTACATTGTGATTTCTAGGCCTAGAAATGTAATGGAAATTAATACGATTTTAAAAATGGAAAAACGCTGGATTTTATACATGTGTATATATATATATATATATATATATATATATGCTTGATATTTAATTTTAGCCAAAAATTCTGTGAACGTGAATTACCCACTTCATTCATTTTTAATTAATAAATTAAAGATATATGTTAATTGTTCAATATTTCATATGATCTAGAAATACTCTGACATCACAATTATGCACATATGCTAAATATTATCTAAATTATACTGTATGTGTAATACATGTTTAGTTTAATCAATTAAATCTTTTACTTATTCTGTATGTAAAGCAAGAAGATTTTCAGTGAAGAATGTAAGTTTGTCCCAAAGGTGTGTGAACCCCATACTCTAGTAGCTTATTGGAACTGTATAGACATCTTTGCTCACGCTGCAAGTTTTTCCGTCAAAATTTTACTCTATTAAAAGTATCTGGTCAAAAGCTTTCCTCATTTATTTGAAAGTACAAAAAAATCCAACTGGCTGATTATATCAAGAGACTTTGGGAATGTTCTCATTAAAGTAACTTTAATGCAGAAACTGTGTAAAGCAGCTTTAAGCACAGTTTCGTCAATGTCCTGAATAATTCTGGTTATTGGATTCCTGATCTTTAAACCTGTTAACTGAAATTGAATTTGTTTGTAGATGTTTGACTCTTGCATATAGTTATTTAAAGCCTGTTCACTTTTTTTGGTCATATTGCTTTTTAAATGTTTCTTTTTTTTTTCTTTTCTCTTTAATACTGATATTTTAATAATGCAGCAGTGTTTTTTTTATGTCCTATTTGTTCATCACTAGGCATACTTCAATTAAATTTGAAGAAAATTTCAGGAATCACTTGATAATGTAGATGAAAATATAGCACAAATCTGCCATAAACAGCATTATAATGAGAACTTTATAGAAGTCTAGCCTATAGTAAATTCCTTCCCTGTGTTTCAGTGCGTTGTTATGAAAGCACATAGCTTTTTTATCCATTTCAAATGTTGACTACTCTCTCTCTCTCTCTCTCTCTCTCTCTCTCTCTCTCTCTTTCTTTCTATTTATATATGCATATAGGCAGCCATTAAAAAGCCATTGCTGTTGTGTCTCACAGTTCTACTTAGCATTTCACGAGAGAGCTTGTGTATGTGTGGCGTGATTTGTATGTATATACACACACTCAGGCCTCTGCATGTGTGTTAAGTTCTCTCTCCGCTCCACTGCATGTTGTGTTTCCCTCTCATGGACGTTCACCAGTTGAGCCCCTCTGCACGCTGAGCGTTCATTATTATGACTCTCTTCATTTATACTGCTCTAAACCTTCTGCCATTTGCAGACACTCCCTCCAGCAGCTCTGCTCATTTTAAACACCTCTGTACATAAAAAGCTGTAATCAAGGCTGGCATGGCTGGACATACTCCAATAAGAATTCAAAGGTGCTCTGTAGTGTGAGCAGACTAAGAATGGGTCAGGAGATGTAGAAATTTCCGGCAACACATCCTAAACCTCCCATGGCACAGTGTGACATTTAAGTAGAAGGGAAGGATTTTGCTTGAGATGAGACGAGAGAACCTCTGCTGGTTAGATTTTTTTCTCTAAAGCTCTTGCCGTCTGTTTTGCTTGTGAGGCTTCTATCCATCCTTCAGCTTTATTTTCCTCTCCTTCTCCCTTTCTCACTCTTTCTCTCTCTCTCTCTGGAGCTTGATTACTTTTTAATGATTTCTGGGGCTAAGACGAATGAGTGTGTTAAATGAGGAGAATTAGACATGTGCCGCAGAGCGCTGGGGCATTTGTTACTTGAATAATGGAGCTTAGAGACTTTGTTTACTGGGAAATATTGAGCTTCACAAATGAGACGGGGAGAGAGAGAGCAAATATTGCAGCTTTCAGTATGATATTTCTCTGGTCAGTCTCTGTAGCTTTTATTAGGTGCTGGGCAGTATATCGGAAATGTATGATCTATTCAATATTATGTTGCTTATATAAAATGAACCAAGATCATAAACATTGACTTTGATTTTAATGCACTTTTTTCATTTGGCTTTAGACATTCCTAAAGGCCACAACAAATTCACAATCACTTCTCAATTGCTCCTTTTGTCATGACTTGTGTAAATGAGATCACAAAGACTGACTATCTATTTAAAACTTTTGAATTTCTGGGTTTCTTTTTGAAGATCTGGGTAAAGTTTTGTCTTGTGGGATACACATAACTATCTACTGTAGCCTCTGAAGGGCAGTACTAATAATGCACACATCTCCATTCTGTTCAAAAGTTTTCACCCCCCGGCTCTTAATGCATTGTTTATCCTTCTGGAGCATCAGTGAGCATTTGAACCTTCTGTAATAGTTGCATATTGCAACTAAGATGGATCTCAAAATCATACAGTCATTGTTTAAAAGGGTTCAAATACACAAAAATGCTGGAAACCAAAGAATTGGGGGAACCTGTTGGATTTTCTAAACAGAAAATCAGGCAGTTTAACTGTTCAGAAAAAACACGGGACTCATGAAAAACTAAACTAAACAACAACAACAACAAAAAACAGCTGTGGATCATTCAGATGAGAAAACAATATTAATAATCAAGGCGATGTAAACTTTTGAATGAGGATATTTTTATGAAATCAACTATTTTCTCTTGTGGGTGAGTACAAAATAAACAACATGGATTTCGTATGATCCCTCTTATTTTGGTAAAATAATTTACATTTTGCAGATTCTGAAAAGGGGATGTAAACTTTTGACCTCATCTGTATCTATCTATTTTCCTGTCTCTGTCCATCCACCCATCTGTCCAAAATATTTATATCAAATACCATCAAATTGATTAAAAATATGGAAATAAATTTGTATATGATAGTTAAAAAAGAAGAAAGAATATGAAAAGTAAACACACAAATACGTGCATACAATTTACAAATAATTTCTCCATTTATGTGTATAATTGATATGTATATACTGATCAGGCCAACACAATAACGAAATCTGAGCAGGTCTAAAAACTGAAACTTTTGTTGCTGCACTTTACACTTTGGAAAAGTTATATATATATTTTTAAATATGAGCAGGCCTACAAGCTGGGATTGGTAATGCTGCACTGTAGTCATAGTTATTTATTTATATTTTTCATTATATTTTATAATGTGATATTGGTTTGAGATAGAGTATTTTATTTATATATATTTTTTATTTTATTTTATTAAGTGTTAAAAAAAAAGACAAACAAATTGTTAAAAAAAAGTTTAAAGTAATAAACAACCTGCAGTTTAATGTTTGAATTTTTGTCCCTTACTGTACCGAAAATGTAAATGTTGAAATATTTTGATATGTATGTTCTAAGCTCATTTCTCAGTAGCCATGCCAATCTTTTCCAGACAGCCATTCACGCACATAATCGAACACTCTATGGCATTGATGGACTTGTTCCAGTGTGACCAGGGGCACAGCTTTGAAGGCTAGTGTTCCCCTGCTGAGTCGTTTCTCCCTCATCCCCCTCGGTTCTCTGCTAGAGAACTCAACGGGCCAGGGCCACGGATCATTACCTCGCTCTCCGCCCCCGGGCTCAGGCAGGGGGCACAAACAGCAGGCATTGATATGTGTATTATCAGATTGTATGTCAAATGTGCAGCAATGTGCTAATAAGAACAAACTACTCGGGGCACTCGCTGCTGCCCCCTGCTGGGCGGGATGGGTCACAATATGCTTGGATTGGGTTAGGGCTGAGTCCAATTAAACAGACAGTTTGTGCCAATGCCACAAGGAAGTTATGGTTCGGTCCACTAGGCAGCAACGTTGCCAATGCCATGTTAACGTTCGCTGTCACTTTCAGGCAGTCGCTGCTGGCATTAGAAACACAGCTAAATGTTGGTAGCTGTGCTAAGACTCATGGCTCTTTTGTTTTGGCCCTTCATAGTGTCTAAAATGTGGCCTTTTTTGTGCCTTGTTCTAGGAGAAAGTTATTCTGCTATTAGAGTCATTAGCTTTGATGGCAAGGTAAAACTGTTAAATGGTAGGGAGGGCTGAGGAAGTGCTTGAAGGATGTGGACGAATGGAGGTTTGTCATTGCCACACATTTAAAATAATATCCACAGTCAGGTCATATGTTTCTGTATCGTCATGCTTCATTTATGACAGAAGGGTTGTCTTGATCTGACAGGTGAATGGAGGGTTTTGATCGTGTTTGTTTTCCGGGCTATTTGACGTGTTAGCTCAAAAGCGAGCAATTGAGTAGTTAGACTGCAGCATTTTGTAGTCTATCACGGTCCTTTATAGAGGGCGTCTGGACGGGTCATTCTTAAACTCAACCCTGACCTCAGACCAGAAACTCCCCCGCACCTTAACAACAGTGACATTTACAGTCTCTAAGGCAATCATCTGATCCTTAGAAACGAATAGAAGTGATGCCCTGACTTCAGAACGTATCGTATTGAGTGTGTGTTTGTTTGTGTTTTCAGAGCACTGTGGTTGTGGAGAAGTCCATTCAGGATCTAATGAGTCTAATGCAGGACCTCAGTGCGTACTCCAACCAGTTCCTGGAGATGGTCTGTGACAAGCTCAAGGAGTACAAAGAGATCTGCAATTCTGCATACAGGTAATAATACTGTGATGTGACACAAAAATGAATGTGAGTTTGTTGTTGCATTCAATGTGGTTCAATATAAAGAACGTGTACTGCAACATAATGGCAGTACATATCTTGTTGTCAAAATGGTCTGCATGCAAAAAGAACGTAATATGTGACCAGTGTAGTCTGATTCTTGAGCTAATGACTCTTATGAAGTGGTTCTGGGTGAATCAAAAACAGCATGACCAGTGTAGACAGATTCAGGAATGACTCTTAAGAGCCGGTTCTTGTAATGTAAAGTGCAAAAAAGATTTGTTTGAATTAATCTGACAGATGGAGCATTTCTCTCTAATGCTAATTAATTTTATTAAGAGCATAATCTAACATCAATAAATTACATAAATGCCTCAGATCATTAATTATTCTCCATTAAAAGAGTTAGAAATGTCTTTAAGATGAAGGAAAATCTGTCTACTACTGGATTTTCGGAAACATTAGATGATCTCATTGGTTTACTCATGTGTTTAAGTGAAGTGTGTGTGTGTGTGTCTCTCTCACATATGTGTAAGTCAGCAGGGGTCTGAACTGAGCTCAATCATGGATAGAAAGTGCAGAAGCAGCCGTTTCCTCGCACAATAATCACATGCTACCAATCTGTCTCTCTCTTTGTCTCCTTCTCTGTCTTTCTTTTGTTCTCTCCCTCTTTCTCATCCATAAGATGAGTGAAATGCACTGCATTACGTTCTACATGATCTGTTCAATCAATCTGCACGTCGCAGACAATAACAGTTCATTCATCCGCGGCCTCGTCTGCCTCTCTGTATCACCCGAACTCTTTTGCAGAACCGTGTTCAGCTGTCATCCAGTGCACACTTTTAATGGTCCGCTTACGCAATATTGAAGACATTTATCTGAACTTACGGTTCATCTTCATATTTTGGCATTTTTAAGATGTGAAGTGAAATGGAGCTTGTCCATTTCCTGAGCCAATCATACACTTTGTTCTTATTTTAGCTACTTACGCAGCGTTTCATCACACTTTATGATTACTTCCATTTACAAGTCATTAACAACATCATTATATAGTACTTAACGAAACACTAGATAATGAACGTTTAAAAGTGTGAAAATACATTCCATAGTATTTTAGCTATTGCAGTGTACATTAACATGAACTAATATAATATAATATAATATAATATCATATCATATCATATCATATCATATCATATCATATCATATAATAATTTAGATTATTTATATTTGTGTACATTTTAGAATTTTGTATAATATATATATATATATATATATATATATATATAACATAACATTTATTACCAGTAAAACAAATATACAAATGTTTAATGGTTATAATTAAATGAACTTATATTAAATATATTGCAAATATAAAATATGTAAAAAAGTTTTTATTGAAAAATTAAAATGTTATTCAGAAGGAAGATTATAATGTGTCAGACCAGCGTTTAGCACATTATGAACAATTTAGGTTCAAATCTAGCTTGCAACATGTTTTTGTTTACATAATATATGTGTGTGTACTGTGTATATTTATTATGCATATATAAAGACACACACTTACAGCATATATTTTGAAAATATGTACATTTATTAACTTGTATTTATTGATATTCATATAAACTATATCATATATTAATATATTTAATATATAAACAAAACATATTTTTTTCTTAAATATATACATGCTTGTGTGCATATTTATATATACAGAATAAATATACACACACACACACACACACACATATTATGTAAAAAAAAACGTTTATTTTGGATGTGATTAATCGTTTTACAGCACTAATATATATATATATATATATATATATATATATATATATATATATATATATATATATATATATATATATATATATATATATATATATATATATATATATATAATTTCCTTTTTGTGATGTTATGTGATGTTATGTTATGTTATGTCATTCTCTTTATTTTCTCTGTTCCCAAAGTTTAGTCCTGAATTGGTTTTAAGTCTGTTGTGTGTGTGGTGTGTGTGTGTGTTGAAGGGGTATCGTTCAATGCGAGGAGAAGCTGACCATTAGCGCGTCCTGGGCTAAAGATGAAGACATCAGCCGCCTGCTGCAGTCTCTGCCCAACTGGGCCAGCATGACCCAACCCAGACAGCTCCGACAGAAGAGGGAAGAGGAAGAGGACTTCACACGGTGAGAGCCCACGCTAATACACACATACATACTACAAATACACACTGTCCCCAATGTGAGCTCACCACACAGATTCATCACAGAGCACACAGTATATACAAACACACTCACACAACTCCTATCAGCTCACATCCGAGCAGGTTAACACATAGCCAGAGACGCCGTGGGACATTTGCTGTGTAACACCGATCCACAACCCTCTACGTCCTGTAAAGAGATCAATAAACACACTTATGTACTCAACTTCAGAAATTGCATTTGGGCTTTCTGTCTTCGTTGAAAATGAAGGTTTATTTTTAGCTGTTTGACACAGACAAAGCATTTTGGTATTCTGCTTGTGTGCTGTGTTACAGAGGATGAAATCTGGCCCTTATAGCCTCCGCAGACATCTTTGAACAACAACAAATACAACTTCAGGCAATCACACTATATCTGCCGGAACATTCCAGCATCCCAAACACACAGGCAATTCTGTTTTCAATTCACTTGCTCGCTCTGTCTCCCTCCCTTTCTTCCTTTTCCTCTCAAGTGCACACTTGAATTAAAGAAGACACAAGTATGAGGAAAACTTTGATTGGGCGAGAGGGAGGGGGACCTTCGTTTTTATCAAAATTGCCCTCAAAGTGTTCGCCCGTCGGTTTGGATGTGCCATGGCCTGCAATTGTACAATAAATAAATGAACTGGTTATGTGGGACAGAGAAAATCCAATCTAGCCGACCTGTTGAAGCTAAGCGCAGACAGCGCTTGGGAGGCTTTTATCATATAAATGACCCTGACAGTTTCATCAGCTAAAGAGGGATTACGGCACATGTATGGCAATCCTATACAGAGCGATAAAAGCTTGTTAAAAAGTCCTCCGTTCAATAGACGCTGCATTTTATCTTAAGGAATTTCACAGTGCTCAGAAATGAGCCGCGTGGATTTTTTTCTCCCACATCCATTACAGACCTGTAGAGGAGGTAAAAGAAAATACTGACTTTATAGATTTGCTTGAGCATCATTTATCTGAATGTGCCCGTGAAGCTCAGCATCAGCTGCTGCTGTGGTTATGAGAAGGAGAGTAAGGGAAAGCATGCGTTAAAACACAAATGTTCATTATTTCTCCTTCTGTCTCTCACAGGGCTGCATTTGCCAAGGAGTCGGAGGTTCTGACGGGGAATCTGGGTGATAAGCTGATTCCTCAGAATGAGATTCTTAGGGACGTCAGTGATCTGAAGGCCCTCGCTAACCTGCAGGAGAGCATGGAGTGGCTTGCCACTCGCCTCAGGGGTTTCTTCAGCAACCTGCCCCAGAGCTCCAGTGAGTGTGTGTGTGTTTATGGTTTGGCTGGAGGTTTGTCCAGTGATGAAAGTGTGTCACAATTTTTTGTGACGCAAAATGTTTTCAATTTTCATAAAACATTTTGGTAAGTGATCATTTGAACTAAAAAATTAACCTGATTTTGTGTATGTGGTATATGGTATGTGCACTTTTTAAAACAAATTAAAAAAATATATAAATAGTAATAATAACATATTTTATTAATTAAGTAGTAAGTTTTTCCTTAATCCTTCAGCTTGTATTTCCAGTACAATGTTATTAGTATTTATTTATTTTTTATTTTATTTAAAAAGGTATATTAAATTATATTTTTACATTTTAAATATATATATATATATATATATATATATATATATATATATATATATATATTTATTTATTTTTATTTTTATTTTTTAATTTAAATAATTACATTCAATAATCAAGTTCATTTTATTATAATTCATTTAAATAATTATATACATTATTTAAACATTTAAAATTGAAACAATATTTCTCATTCATTTTAAGTCGTAGCTGTTTTTTATTTTTTATTTATTTTTTAATTTTTTTGTTTTGGGGCTTTTTCATAATCCTTAAATGTACTATGTATTTTTCCAGTTAAGTCTAGTAAATTCGACTTAACTCCCAGTGTCTCCCAACTTTTAGACCTCATTGTGTGCCGAGTTGTATTTTGCCAGTTCATCAGAACTGATAGAATTTAGTTCATTAGTTCAAAAGAAGAACTGTATTTTTACATAAGTTGTTACAGTGACTTGAGAATATTCCGTTTCAAGACTTCAGTGAAACTTCAGCTCTGCATTTCTAACGTCACCCCACCCACATCAGTCAAACTTCACACAATACCGTCAGAATGTCCTCCACTTCTTTCACTAAAATCTGTAAATAAGCTATTTTAAAACTATTGTTACTTCAGTTTTTTGGGTAAAGACTGCTTCATAGCGACTCGCGTCCGGAGCAGATAAAAATTCAATAAAAGCGCGGTGGAGGATGTGGTGTAATTACCATTAGTTCTGTGCAGAAGCCGTAATGGAGTGTTTTATCATGGTGGGACAGCTTCAGCATTGTTCATTATTTAGTGTTTGCTGAGCTGATGGGACCGTCGCCGACGGAAACCCTTATCTCTGTAACCCCCCCCCTTAAATTGGATTTTATATTATGGAGCCAGTCAGGTATGAACAAGTCATTTTCTCCTGTCTTGTCTTGCAGACTAATACACGTTTGCTAGTGTAATGTGGGGGAGATTAAACAGCGTCTCACCACCAGAGACTGAGCTTTGAAGTGGATAGAGTGAAGAGAGTTCCTAGACAGAGAGAGAAAGAGCTCTTTTGCCCTTGTCTTTTTAAAGCGAAGGCCCACCGCGGTCAGGAAGAGACATCCTTCATGCACCTGTGACTACCCTGATGTGGCGTTTGTGCTCTAGAAGTATTGGTTTGTCAGACAGACAGAGAGACCTTGTCCTTGTCTCAGTGAGTTTAATTCGTGGCATTGCTCAATCTCCATGTCTCCAGTCTATGCAAAAACAAACACTCGGACCTCCGCGATAAGATGCGTGTGATAATCCTGCTCTTCAGCATCATGGTGTTGAATCTTAATGCAATCAAATACGTTCTTCAGTCTTGGACCTGCTGTTTGGGTAGAAATCGATGGGCTTTGATTGGTCATGAAGACACTGAGGGTTTGCGTCTCATTGCCCATCTGGGAGACTTTTCGTAGCATGGAATCCTGCTCAAATTTATCTGCGGCCTAATTTTCTCAGGCTAGCTCTGTTTCTGTATGTCCTCCCTTGTGTGTGTCTATCAGGGCTTTTTTTCTTAATGCTGTTTGTATTTTTCACTCTCTGAGTGTTCAGACATCTCATGTGCTCAAGATGCTACTTGAATGGATACAGTACATTCAGATGAAATATAAGGGAAGCTGTGTTAGTGTATGCGAATGCTGTTAACTAAAAACTGAATATAGCAACAGTTCACAGATAATGCAGCATTTCCATTTAAAGTCTCTTATACTGGTGCAATATAAAAAGTAAGAGCCACTATGGCTCTTTTGCTAAAGGTAATGCATTACTTGGATAAACACTTTTTGCTAGCAATTGGTGGTAAATGCCTTATGTCAGACACTTCTTGAAGGTAAAAGTGGCTAATCATTTTGATAACAGGCTTTTACTCCGGCGTTTCAGAAAGAATTTGAGATGCTATGAGATGATGTTATTAATTATTTGTTCACATTACTTTCTTTGGTTCAGTCACATTTATTCAGCACACGTTCTCTTCGTAGTTTACGTATAACCTTAATACTGAAAAAAAATATTTTTGCCATTTTGCTTTTATTAGGATAGGATAGTGTAGAGTAGACAGGATGCAAAGTGGGGAAGAGAGAAATGGGTGGGATCAGGAAATGTCCTCGAACCGGGATTCAAACTCGGGACGCCTGCAACATAATGCCATTACGTTCTTGTGACCATTGCACTTATGCCTTAAAACAAGACCTTTTACCAACTTATACCCACCTTGGCTAGACAAACAAAACACAGAACTCTTAAGTCTGTTGTCCAAACAACCCCCTGCCTTTCACATGCTTCAAAATCCATCTTCTTATAGCTCTCGGGAGATTATTGAAGAACAGACGCAGAGCTTTGAGCATTTATAGCCTTCAGTGCCAAAGAAAAAGTCTTGGGTCAAACGTTCTGTTGGTTTTGGGAGTTTTTAAAGTACCTTTATCGCCAACAGTAAAGGTCTGCTTTCCATCTATTAGCATAATGTGTGTGGATGCACACAGGCACACTTTAATTTCTGGAATAGTTTTAACCGAAGGCACCACTTGTTTTCCTGTTCTTTCTCCCTCCTCTCAAGTCCTATCCTGAAGGCTTAACCGGCAAGTCGTAGTGCTGACGCAGTGAGGTCAAAGGTCGCCAGCAGACAGAGCTCGGCTCTCCCCATGCAGATGTCGCCGCTGTTACTGCAGCCGAATAATTAACGCTCTCAGCCAATCACATGCATCATTCATGAGCCTTCTGTCTCTCTCCTTCTCCCTCCACTGCCGCAGAGGTCAGATATCTTGTTTATTAGAGCGCGGTGTTTAACAGCCGGTGGGAGGTGTGCGGCGAGATGATGCAGTTTTTCAACAGCAGTTTTTGGGCTGAGCCGCTGTGCTTAAACTTCACCCTGACAGCCAGTGGGACGTAGTCGTAAAGAAGGGTATCAGCAAATGATTGATCTCCGCTCTCTCGCTCGCTCTCTGTCTTTATGAGTGCCACCCTCTCACAGATGGCATCGAACAGACGCTTAGGCGAGATAGGATTTGGAAATAATTGGATGAGCCCAACACACGCACACAGACTCGCATCTACGCAAGCACACAACCTCCGATACAAGAAATTTAAAAGCCTATAAGTTAAAGGAAGACAGAAGAAGACATTCAATTAGTCTGTTTGTGTCTCTAAATTGGCCGCCTCATGTGGCGCAGCCTTGATCATACCGTCGCAGCAGGGTGAGCTCAGAGGCGATGGACAGCAGGCCCCATCTCTCTCTCGCGCCCCCAGTGGGGGGTCTGGGGCAGGGGGTCCTGGCACACACAGACTTTCAGTGGAGCAGCCATTCTTTACCACATGCCGCTGCACTCAGTCGTTCACTGACAGTTGGCGTGTGTATACATGAGCACACATGTGTTAATAAACACACAACTTGACAAACAGCTTTACACATGGATAGAATTCACACCAACTGCATAATGCAAACATGCAGGTTAATTGGCGTGCAGCATTGGCATCCTTTGGATTTGTAGTACACTCTGGATGTCTGGATCATGCTGTTTATGAAAAGCGAAGTTCCAGATTTCACTAAAATGATGAACTGGTTTAAATAAACAGCATTTTTCGGTTGCACCCGACTGGTAGAACAGTTTTACTTTGGCTGACTGTGCAGAAGCAGATAATGATTAAAAGCTTCATAGAGAGCTGTGAAGTAGTTTGTATTAGCTTTGTTTGAAAATGGCAATGAAAATTATTAAATATTATAAATATGATAAATAACGTATTCTATAAATAACATATTCAAATAAATTTTATGTACATACAATAACTTTATTAAAATTTTAAGTTCAACAAATAGTACACTCAAAAATGTAAATTCTTTAAACATAAATGATAGTAATTTAGAATATATAAGTGAAGTAATAGAAGGTTGTTTGCCCGATTATGAAAATACAATAATCAAGATAAAACTATTATTGTTCCCCATTCCACCCACTTCACAAACTTCTCGTAATGTAAGGTAGTGCTTGATTTATTAAAGTTAATTGGATCTATTTGTGTTTTTTAAAAGGGCAAAAGAGAACTTAAACTGATCTTCCTTTTATCTTATAGTGTGTGCCTG
Source organism: Carassius auratus (assembly GCF_003368295.1). Taxonomy (NCBI): domain Eukaryota; kingdom Metazoa; phylum Chordata; class Actinopteri; order Cypriniformes; family Cyprinidae; genus Carassius; species Carassius auratus. The sequence goes on from NC_039246.1 coordinate 16,641,080, forward strand.
AATGGTCAAATGCACGTAAAGATGCGTGCTTGGTGATTGTTCACGTAAACCATCGTCGTAAACAGTTGAGAATGAAAATGCATGCGTAACAGTAAATTGGATCTGTGTATCGGTGTAAGTGGTAACAGGCTAATATTCCTGCTGCCAACTGTGTTTAATATGAAATCAAACAACAAAAGACAACGAAAATCACTCACTGTTCTTTAATAAGAAAATAAAAAGTTTAGTTCTTACAGTGAAGACCTTGCCGTTTTATGTTTACATTTGATCTGTTTGATTAATTTGTATCCTCTGTTAATTGTGTTATCGTGTGTGTTTTTATTTTTATTGTATTACTGACTGTTGAATTATTCTTCAGTCGTTTTTGAGGACTTTTAATTTTAACCTTAAGACTTACCCTAGTATTCTGCTGTGGCATTGAGAATTGTGAAATTCCGCTGGTATCTAAAATGTAGATGTAGTAGCAACCTTATTTACAGAAGATATATATTAAGTAAATATACCGGTATCTTTAAATAAATCTTTGGTCATGTGGCCCACTCATAATTGTGTTAAATAATCATGATTACACTAATAGAAATAATTATAAAATAATCAAGCAGGCCTACTCATAAGCTTCATCACCTCATTCTTGAACACAATGCCTCTACATATTCAACCTTGATTATGAGACACACAAGAACCAGTGTCATTAGCTTCTTCACACACAGTATCTCCATCTCCCTTTATTGTAAGGAAAAGATCAGCAAAAACATCTCCTTTTGTGTTCCACATAAGGTCAAACAGGTTATATGAATGTGAGTAAATTAGTGTAGAACTCTTTGGGAAAAATATAATTACTGATTTGGTACTCGGTTTGAATTACCCTGACAAATAGGACTGTTTGCTTGTTACAATGGCTTGACAGTTTTGTTATCAATCGGAGGTCACATATGGGGAATTTTCTACGCTCTTTTGAATAAAATATCAGTCCTCAGTGACCCAGTGCCTCTAATCTACCCCTTGGTCATCACTGCTATATTTGCACTTCTTGTCTTCAAGCGTTTTTAATCATTCCATGCCAAACACACCCTTATCTCCTACAAACCTTATTTCTAATAAGAGTTATAGACAGACAGTAATTAACTACCGAGTGAACACACACATATGCAAGTGCTGCGGCTCTTTTCATGTCTTTTGACATTGGTCTGTGTGTATATATAATTGCTCAATGGCAGTGGCCATTCTCCTGAACAAACACAAGGGACCCAGAGCCACTACGTGAGCAAACTGGCATCCATCAGCACAGCAAACACGTCCACACACAAATACTTCTCTACATACCGTGAGATTTGTTTGTGTGTGTGTGAAAGTGACCTTCAGAAGTGCAGAGACATGCTTCAGAGAGTTACAGGAAGTCAGTGTCCATCATCTCTCGTGCCTCATTGATCGCCTAGTGTCCCACACACACACAGTCATCCTGTGACCATATGTGTGCTTGCATCTCATTGACTACACTGTAAAAAAAAAAAAAAAGTTTTTTTGAAAAAGTAAATAAACATTATTGGAGTATGTTTTAGGTCTTTCTACATGAAAAATTCATGTTTAATTCAATGTGTTTATGCTAGGTGCTTCTGAATTATGCAAGTGATTAAACAAATATTACATGGCCGAAATATGTCGACACCAGCACACCATACCTACATGTGCTTGGTATATCTGTTGGCATTACCTATTAGGAAGTCTGAGAAGTATTTCCACATGGTGTTGGTATACTGGCTATAAATGTGTTCTTCTGTTTTGCTTTATGGCTCAGACTCTCTTTTTATATTCTTTTGTCTAGGTGTATCCCCAGGCTCAGATGCTCAGCTGAACAGCGAGAACGTCCGCAATCGAGAGCAGATCCTTCAGACTTTGACTGACCTCTCCAGTTCCTTCCAGGACATCGCTGACCGCTGCCTTCTGGTGCTTCATCTGGAGATCAGGTAGGTCTGACCACTTCATCTCAATCTGAAAGTAGGACTCCATGCTCAAGTCTTAAGATATCTTCACACAAACAACAACTTAAATGCTGCAGACCATCATCTCTATCAGAATGAAATGGGCCGTAATTTAAAATCTTCCTAAGAGTTTGCCCGGCCCAAAAGAGCACCGATGGGTCATTCACTCTGCTGCCCTCCTCCACAGACCCTCCCTCCCGCTCGCCTGATTATTCTCTGATATCATTTAGCTTATGCGATCCTGTTTATGATTTGGAAACAATAACTTGCAGCTCCCATGTTACGCGTTATTGACTTTTTCCATCAAGCAAATTTCCCCTGACAGTGCTTGAGGGTAAATTAAGCTATAAGAGAAGGTAAGAAGAAGAGGATGCAGGCTTTATGGTTTGGTAGCGGGCGCCTTCGCTTAAAGCTATTCTAATGCTGAATGAGAAAGAGGAGGTTTATTGCAGGGCTGTTGGAGGCCATTATGGAAACGTCTCCATCTAACCTTCTCTCTCTTTCTGTCTCAAGAATGCTCTTTCTTTGTGCACCTATACACAGGTTTATTAGTCCATGAACACTTCACAGATTGTACCCCCCCCCCCTCCCCCCAAACACACATGCACCTGCTCACAGGATGTTCCATCATCCCAGTTCATTCAGCCTTTATAGAGTTAAGCGAGATATCCACTACCAGCATCTGGCATTTCTCTGTGGACCGATGACATTAACACTACTCGCAAATGATAACAATTACTCACATGTTCAAACTGGTTTTCATTATTTCTTACATTTAATGGTAATTTAGATTATGTGGTAGTACCCTGAGGATAGATTATGTGGAAATGCTCTAAATTTTCCAACAGAATTTTAGGGAAATGTGTAGATTTTATTATCTGGAAATATTATTCATAAAAAGTTTTTTCTTATTATTGAAACAGAATAAAATGTATTAATTTATCATATATATATATATATATATATATATATATATATATATATATATACAATATTGTTATACTATAAATGAATTAATTAGTTATTCTATCTATTATTTTTGACCTTAATACTGTAGGCCTATATGTCATACGGGGCATTAATACAAACTCCCTTTTAAAATAAAAAATGTATGAAATATATCAAATGTGAAAATAATTAGTGCACATGATCAAAGGCATCTTAATTGCGGTTTTTCCAGGAAAGTCTGATGAAAAGAGTTTTTCATGTGGAAATTATTCATTTTTAGGTGAAATCCTGTGTGAATTCAAACAAGTCATATCTCAAGCTTCAGGAAAGTTCTTATCTGTCACAGCCTGTAATTGTCATTCCTTGCCTGTCGTCTCTGCCCCATCAGGGTCCACTGTTTCCATTATCTGATCCCTCTGGCAAAACAAGGAAACTACGCCATCGTGGCTAATGCAGCCAGCATGGACTACGACCCCCTGGTGGTGAAGCTGAATAAGGACATCAGTGCCATAGAGGAAGTGATGGGAGCTGCCCTGCAGCAGCACAAGTTTCAGTACATCTTTGAGGGTGAGTGACTTCTTGCCTCAACAGGAAGCTGATGCCTGAAGCATTATTTCTTTTCTGACTATCTTCCTGTCTCGGTGCAGGTCTGGGTCACCTGATCTCTTGTATTCTGATAAACGGAGCTCAGTACTTCAAGCGCATCAGTGAGTCCGGCATCAAGAAGATGTGCAGAAATATCTTTGTGCTCCAGCAGAACCTGACGAACATCACCATGTCACGCGAGGCTGATCTGGATTTTGCCAGGTAGAATACATAACTATTCTCGGTAGGGATGTGCAAAACGACATCATTTCAAAATCAGCTTGCCTGAGCAACTCCTCAGCCAGCAGGTTTAATGAAATCGTATAAAAAGCTATGTTCACACTTGTCGTCTTTTTTGAAGCTACCAGTGTCTTATTTATATTGAAATCCTATGGAGTAACCCGCGTTTTCAGAAAAGTAATGAGCGCTTTTTTAAGTGTCACTGTCAGTGTCTTTTTCTGCAGCTCAGAGTATCTTTTCAAGTTTAAAAAAAGTTAAACTTTTCTGGAAAAAAAGCCCTACGTTAAGCGCCTTTTTGACAGCTGTCCAATGACAAGCAAGTAGCAAGACCTGTCGTTTACATAACAAAGAGAACGTCAAGAAAAATGGAGAAGGTGGCGGTAGATAGACATAAGCCCCTTTCACACTGCGATTCCGGCAAATACACGGGTAACGTGTCCCGACAATTGTTCCCGGGTCGCTAGATTTTGCACTTTCACACTGCCAATGATTACCCAGAATATGATTCATTACAGTTTGCACATATTTTTTTGTCGCGAAAATTGATCTGCCTTCAAAACACCCGGTAAAAGAGTCGCGCGATAATGTGCATTATCACTACGACACGGCATTAGATCTGGCTTTTGTTCACACAGAGCTCTTTTTTCCGGGACTTAACCCGGCAATATTACTAGGTCCCCGACCTGGGATCAGTCCCGGAATCAATCCCGGGACGTGTTTGCTTTTACACAGAATTCAACCCGTCAGTTTTCCAGGTCCAATGTGCAGTATGAAAGGGGCTTTAGTAATAACACTCATTGTCTTCTCTAGTGCTGATCAACCAGCCACGTCCCATTCGTCATTATTTGTGATGTCACAAATCCCGGAAAATATTGTTGTAGTCCAAACGAGTCGTTCGTTGTAGTTTTTGAAAAGTGATTTATGTTAAATAAAATATCTCCTTTTGAAGTGGACTTTGAGCTTTGTAACTTTGCAGATCTTTTTTATGCTCAAACAGCAACATTACAATACTAACTAAAGTTTAAAAAAACATAATAGGAACCTTTTTATGTTTACTTTAATACTTAGTATAATCTTTTATTAGTATTTTTATATAAATCATTTTTAAAACTAAAGCTAATTTCCCTGGGATTTTTTTTTCAGACTAACCTTGAAGTAATGAACATCACATAAATACGAACAAAGAAGAAAATATAGATCAATTAATGTAGATAAACACAATTAACAGATAATGAGCCTCTTTACTCACGCGCACACACATGTAAATGTGTAAAATTGTAATTATTATTTTGTTTGTTTTCAAGTCATTTGAATGTTTAGTTTTGCATTCTTTTCCAGTTAATGAAAAGGTTTAAAACATTGAGGGTTGGGGTGGGGGGGCGGGGTTTCAGTTAATAAATATCAGCTCTTTCCAGTCAGCCTATAACTAACAGCATGTTTCTATATTTTTATGGGAAGATCACTGTCAGGGCAGTTAAATTAAATGGAGTAATGTGCATTTTGCTGTACAAACAATGGGAATCAATACCCGGCGGATTTCTTGCATGATTATTACAGCGCTGGCTTATTGACCCCCCCCCCCCCCCCCAACAACTCTCTCTCTGTCTCTCTGTCTCTCTCCTTCATATATGATGTCATGTGATGTATGTGTGGTACAGGTGGTGACTGGAATTACAGTACATTGTTTGCTCTATCAAGGCTCCTCTGATTGACCCCTCCAACACACAAACACACACACACAGCAGAGAGCACAGGAGCACATCTCTCTGTAAACCCCTTATGAATACTTTGTTATTATCCTCATGAACAAGATAATAAAGGAGCAATATAGCACTAGACTTTTGCAGCTGTACCCTTGTCATTTACATTCAGCTTCGAGTGTGTAAACGCCGTTGTGTTGAGGGATTCATTGCGAGAGATGGAGGCATATATGTGGATGCTGGGAGATGGAGAAAGGCCCATGAGGAAGAAGGGGAATCGTTGGCCACTCTCCCATCTGAATGCTTGCTGTGGGCGACTGGGCCAAGGACACAGTAATAACCATCGATTTGAGTTAAAGCTGAGCAGTGCAGTGGCCAAACCCAGCGGCACTCCTCTCCTACGGCAGGCTTTGGTCACAGTGCCATCTAGTGATGAGAAACACTGCGTCAGTGGAGAAAGAAACTGAGCAGTTAGCACATTTATTTATTTAAGAGTACAAAAGTGTAATTTGAGTGCGCAGGGCTACTGCCGGAGGTTTTGATGTTTAAATCAGGAGTAAACAACTTCACTAGTAGTTTTTCATTGAAATGACCTTGCGCGCATGGTGTTGGTCCAGTCCCCAAGCAAAACCAGAGTGCTTTTACTCTCGCTACATGCTCACACTCATACACATACACACACACACCATCTGCTCACAGCCCTAGACTGAGCCAGGCCATGTCCCAGAGTCCTGCAGGTGCCTCAGTAATGTCTAATCAACTTCACCCAGACCTGGCAAGAAACTGCTGTTTGTGATGTATGTATGTGTTTTTAACTCCAGTGTTACTGTATATTAGTTAAAGATCTGAAATGGATAGAATCGCTCATAGCATAAGGACAAACTATCCCAGAACCTATTTATACATCTGTATGATCCGCATTTTGAATCAGTAGATACATATATTATAATTCCAAATTGCAGTTCTTTTGAGTTTTGACTGAAAAAAAAAAAATCAATAGTGATTCACAAGAAATTTTCCTTAAACAGCAAATCAGCATATTATAATGATTTCTAAAAGATCATGTGACACTGAAGATTGGAGTAATGGTAGCTAAAAATGTATCTCTGCATCACAGGAATACATTACATTTAAATGTATTAAAATAGAAAACAGTTATTTTAAATTGTAATAATATTTTAAAATAGTATTGTTTTTGCTCAAATAAATGCAGACTTGATGCAAGCATAAGAGGCTTCTTTCAAAAACATTAAATCAACATTTTGTTGATGCATAAGTAGGCAGCTACTTTATCAAGTTTTTTTATTATTATTCTTTGTACTTTTTGCAAATAAGCAATGATGTAATGTGGCTAGCAACCAATGGGAGTGCAGACAGTAAAGCTTACTTGATCCCCCACCTGGTGCAGTTGGATAGGAAAGTCTACTAGCAACTGTTTTACTCACTGGACCATCTGATGCCTATTGTACACAAAAATGGCAAGTAATGCCTGAAATCATTAGTTATAATCTAGGTTGTGTTTCCCAAAAGCAACTATGGTAGCAAGTTGTGTCATTACCAAAAGAGTTCAATGGAACGTAATACCATAGTTAGCTAACAATGCACCCCTAACTGACTGAGTACATGAACTTAATTCTAAACCAGAGGTTTAGACATTCTGAAGTAAAGTTTTCCATGCAAATTTATTTAAAAAATAAAAATAAATATAAAAAACACTGGGAGTTCTCAAAAAGTCCTAAAAATATCACAAGGTCAGTCTCTTTCTTTCTAAATGGCAGAATATGCTGCAGTGAGGACCAGCCATGCTGATCACGTTCTCTCTTTTCCAGTGTACAATCTAAACCATGCTCTCTCAATTCAGTAAGAAAAGGGGAGTTCAGAGCCTGGCTGACTGACATGTATGGGTCAGAGGTCAAGCTGTTGGAAAAGCACCTGTCTTGTGAGGCCATTTGTAAAGGCTTCTGGAAAAACGACATTTAGTCAGCGTGTCAGGGTGACGGCTTGGACTGTTTACACCGCGGCTGCACTGCGCTCTCGATAACCACAAAACAAACCGACAGCTGCACTTGACAGCACATTGGTCTTTCTGTTTGCACATGTGCGAGTCACATGAGGCTTTTCTCCATATCTGTTTTCGTTTAGTTTATCTAGATGTATTGCTCTGTATTTTCCGCATTTGTTCACCGTTATGCAGAGATGTATAGTAACGAAGTAGAACTACTTCACTACTGTACTTAAGTACTAAAAGGCGGTATCTGTACTTTATTAGAGTATTATTTTTTTTCCCCTACTTCCACTTTTACTTCAGTACATATTTTCGATGAGTTTAATACTTTTACTCCGTTATTTTTGTTATGTGCTGCATCGTTACTCGTTACCCACATTACCACTGCCAGAACTGTAGATGGCAGGTTTGATGAAGCTGGCACATCATTGAGCGAATCAAGCGATTAAGAAGACTGCGCGTGCTGACTGAACTGCTGTGAAGAGAGAGATGAACACCGAGCCGAGCCAGATAATGACTAGTTCACGAGTCAAGAACCGGTTGCATCGGTTTCCGGATCACCAGTAGTTCTTTCTGACAGTTCGATTCAATAAACTGGTTGAAGAAAACAGTTCACCGGTTCTTTTGCGCTCGACGTAATGACGTCATTGGCGATGATTGCAAGCCTTCGGTTTGCCCGCGCGCATAACATTAGCACATAATCAGTTCAGAATCAATCACCAAAAGAATCAGTTCGGTCCAGCGCTGTGTGGCGGTTTGCTTCACGCTGAATCACACATGCGCAGTATCATCAGCTCCTCGGTTCTCGAATCCGGACACGAATTCGTAAACTGTTCTTGACTCGTGAACGAGTCAGTCTTTTGTTCATTATCTGGCTCGGCTCGGTGTTCATCTTCAGTTCTCTCTTCACATCAGTTCAGTCAGTCTACTGTTTGAGTAAATGAATTACTCCGGGATATTGGCTTGTTTTAACTCAGAGGGAGTGTCAGCCACATTAAAAAAAGTTAACAGCTTAAGTCATTTGTGGATTAATGCGTATTGGAGACGCGAACCGTTTAAAACGATTCAGTTCGATTTGGTGAACCGTTTCAAAAAGATCCGGTTACATCTAATGATTCGTTCACGAAACGGATATCACAAACTGCTTTGTTTTGAACTGTCTAACAACAGACACGGAAGAGAAGACAATGCTGAATAAAGTCGTAGTTTTTGCTATTTTTTATATTTAACTGACCCTCTGATGTCACATGGACTACTTTGAAGATGTTTTTCTTACCTTCCTGGACATGGACAGTATACCATACACACAGCTTCAATGGAGGGACTGAGAGCTCTCAGACTAAATATAAAATATCTTAAACTGTGTTCCAAAGATAAACGGAGGTCTTACATGTTTGAAACAACATGAGGGTAAGTAATTAATGACATAATTTTGCAAATTGGGCGAAATAACCCTTTAATCTGTTTTTTTTTTTTTTTTTTTTTTTTTTTTTTTTTACAAAAAGTTACAGTCAAAGGAATTGTGATTGTCATTTACGTTAATCATTTGAAATAGTAAAAACAATATGTTCAAACTTTTGACTACTTTCTTTAATAACTACATAACACAGTACTTGTACTTTTACTTTCAGTACTTGAGTAGTACATTTTAAAATAGACTACTTGCAATACTTAAGTACAAACAATGTTGAATACTTTAGTACTTCTACTTAAGTGTGGTGCTTAAAGAGCACTTCAACTTCTACTCAAGTCACTTTTTTGATAGAGCACTTGTACTTTTACTCAAGTATGGGTCTCTAGTACTTTATACATCTCTGCCGTTATGCGATGTTTTTGACTTCACGGTTATCACTTCAGTAATAAGATGCCATGAAAATCTAACTTCCATTGGGCACCACTGTGTAGCTATTATGAAAATAATTGATTTTTGATGCTATTATACAATTAGGCAACACAGTGACTATTGCAGTGATTTTGATGTGCTTTGTATTTGCCCGGTAAAAATAGATTTCAGTTTATTCCTGTGGATCTGATCAAACTATCCATTTCAATAAATATGTTCTATAAATGTAATGATTCATTGATTCTAAATTCAGTCATTTATTTTCATCATCTCTCAACAATACTTACTGAAGTCTCTTTTTTTGCATTAAAATAAGTAGCAAAATATATGTAAATAAATGTTACTGTTTATTACTGTATATTGACATATTGGCACTTATAAGTTTAAAATTATCAGAATAAATTATAATTTCCATTCTGAAATATATTAACAGTACTTTATATTTTATTTCTGTCAGGTTTTTAACATTTTCGCTAACTGCAATTGGGTTGAAATGATGATTTATCTAATTGAAAGCTAAAAAAAATATCCCGGACCTCTCCTGTTGAGTTTTTTTTTTTTAAATATGTAGACCATGGTCAGAAGTCTCACCTCACTTTAGACCAGAGCAGCTGATAAAAGAGCAGCCTGTCTGCAAAATGTTCCCATTAACAGGAAAATCGGACCTGTCAGGCATGCAGGAGGGAATGTCCTGAAAGCCTAATATGCTCTTTTGCACAGAAAGCATTGGCATTTGTAACTGTTGGAACAAGTATGTGTGTTCTGTTTGATGGAGAGGATCGTCTTGGGCATCTCTCTCTCTCTCTCAGCCGCTTACTAATGTGTTGCTGAGAATGCGCTGACAGAAGCAGCCCTTAATGGCTTTAATATTGTACATGCTGGAAATTGGAGGAAATGAATTGTGCTGATTCAAGTTTTTTTTCACCATCTCCCTTCGCGCCAACATACATCTCCCTGCGTCCTTCACCGCATGCATCATAAATTAGCTTAATACCCTTTGTATGCACTACTGTACAGACAGAAACAGTCTAATTAAAACTTAATGGCACTCAGAAAACACACACACAGGTGCAGGTTCTATGTGTGAAGTTCCTGCTCTTTATTATGTTCTAATGGGAGAGAGGATTGAGAGAGGAGAGGAAAGGAGGTGGTCTTAAAAGCCACGGAGAGTTAATCAGATTAGCAACTCGCCGCCGTTTCCCTAAATGCTTTTAAATGTGTGTGAAATGAAGTGTGGAGAATGTCATAGTTGGCAGACCAATCTAACAAACAAACAAACATACAGAAGCGCACAAATAGACAGCTGCCCTCTTTATGTTGGCTTAAGACCCCATGAAATTGCTTGGCGAGCACTATATATAAACTGCTGTTTGAAAAGTGTCTTGTTATTGTTAACTAAAACAGTTACAAATTCATTGTTGAAATAAAGCTGAAATAGCATTTGAAAGATTTGACATCAAGTACTAAAATTACTCTGAAATAAAAATCAATTAAAGCCAAATCGAATAATGGGAACAAATAAAAAAATAAATAATCAAGAACCAATAAAAATGTCAAAAGCACATAACAGAATTGCACAACCTAAACAAAACTAAAATTCTAATTAAAACCTGAAAAATAAAAATAAAAGTGAATTCAAAATATTAATTATTACTGTAATTTTAACTAAATATTAATAGAACAACAATGTATATTATATATTCACTTTTATTATATTGTTATGTAAGAATTGTTTGGATATTCTTTAAAAAGAAATCATTAGTGTTCATGGAAGAAAGAATGTTAATACTGATAAAATTCAAATTTTAGAATACTATCCATTTAAACAGGCAAGTTTGGATTTTCTTTAAATCTTTTGTGCTGGGAAAACAAAGCTGTTTTCTGTCAAACCATGTGCTGTGTATGAAACTGTGCTGTTTTGAGCTTTAATGAGCAGACAGCCCAGGTCTGGTGGATTAACGCCCCGGCACAGGAAGGGTTACTGGGACACTGTACTGTCAGGACTGTTATAAATGGCTGTGTTTTTTCAGTGTCAGAGATGAATGGGGGTTAATGGAACTGCCCTCTCTCTGTCCTGCAGGTGCACTTGTACTCACATTCACACTTTTTGGCAAGCTTTTCAGCGTCTTATGGGTTGAGTCTGGACTTTTCTACCGGCTGAATATGCTGCGATCACTTGATTTTTCATGTTCGTGTTAATCTGCAGCATTAGAGCTCAGCATTTTAGTGGCGTAAGGGCAACACCATTATTTCCAAGAACTTAAGTACATTATTTCCAAAGTCTTCTTCACCGGGAAGGTTTAGTAGAAGACAGCAGATATCTGAGATATTTGAGCATGTGTTTCTGTCTTTCATTTAGCGCTCCATTTCCAGCTAGTGGACTGATCGTCTGTTTGGTTTCCATTACATTTCCCCTCTAATCTTCGAGAAATGGAATAAAGTCTTGCTGAGTTTGTTTTAAACCGCCTCCACTGTAAAATTGGCCTTAGACTGTAAAGTTTGCCTATAGATTTTAAAGTTTATTTTATTTTATTTTTTATTTTATTTTTTGAGCTCTTACAGTTGCTAGGATGTTGTGGTTTGTCGCAAAGGCATTGCTATACCGTTAATTAGGTGTTGCTGAGTGGGTTTAGCATCTTGCTAGGTTTTCTGGTTGGTTTCTAGGTGTTAACTACTAATTTAAGTTAAAAAATAAATAAAAAAACCACCAAATCTCTACACCTGAAAAACGAAAATTGGTGTGGAAAATGTTTTTATTCTGAAATTGCAACTTGCGCAAACTAATCTTTGTTTCATTTACAAAGTTGAATCATGTATGCAGTATCGATACAGCACTGGTATCTCCTTTTGTTGTTCATTTCGATTTGGTATTTTTTATTTAGAATTTCTCATTAAATTTCACAAATGGAATTTTGGAGGAAAAAAAATTGTTGTGTAGATATCTAATATATACGAGTCAGACTTTTGATTATTGGAATTTAATTAGATATGCTAAGCACCAAATTATGCACCATATAACACATATAGCTGTTTCAGTAAAATATCTTTGTATTATAGTAGAAATCACCGCATCTCCATGGTTCTCCACAGGTTCCAGGCCTTTGTGATGTCTGGCATGTCTTTAAAAATGTACATGTGCTTCATCATGAGAAGGCTAAAATTGGCCATTTCTGCCAGTGTTCGCTCTGTACGGAGCACCTTTAAAGCGAGAGGTTGTGTAAAATGGGCCAGAAGTCTCAGAGCACCTGGAGGAGTGTGCCAGCTTGATAGGGGAGTTAGAGAGAGTCCTGCTGGCTAAGGCCTTTTCTGTGTGCCTGAGTAATGCAGCATGAGAGAGAGATTCGGAGGAGTCGTCTGCTCTGATGGGGTCAGAACACATTCAGCTCTTATCACCCCTGTTACAAATGTGCCTCTGCTGCAGAAATAGAAGTTGCAAGCCCTTTGTGTGGGTGTGTGTATGCATACTCATGTGTAAGTTGTCTCCTTGAACTTTACAGTATGTCTAATGTTTAATGCATGTTGTTCCATTCCATTGGTCAACAGCATGTTTGGGCCAAAGGGGTCATGGAAAAATGGTTTGATATTCTCGACAAGTTTTGTGAATGCATAGCATCACAATAAGGTACAATTTTGAATTACGATAAAAACATTTTTTTTTTTTAATTATCTTTAATTTATTCTATATTATTTCATTCTGCAAACACCAATGTGACATGTGAGTTCAGCGACACTTCACAACCTTGAATGGCACTCTCTGAAATAACAGCAACTCTTTTATTCTTGTGTCTTTCTCTGCAGGCAGTACTATGAGATGCTGTATAATACAGCCGACGAGCTGCTAAACCTGGTGGTTGATCAAGGGGTGCGCTACACAGAGCTGGAGTACATCAATGCTTTGAGTCTCCTCCACCGCAGCCAGACAGGCGTGGGAGACCTGACCGTGCAGAACATGCGGCTGCAGCGCCTCAAGGAGATCATATGCGAACAGGCTGCCATCAAACAGGCTACCAAGGATAAGAAGATCACTACAGTCTAGATGCGCACATTTAAACTATATCTACTAATGCTCTGAAAGGGTCCACGTTACTGTCAAATCGTTACTGTCGCAAGCTTTGAGTCGAGTCACACTTTCAAGCAAACATTAAAGTGGTTTCCTTTTCTCACTTTCATTTGTAAGATAGATTTCTGACCAGGGCTTTGCACACACAAATGCACACACAGACATGTTCTAATAAATGAATCCCTTGTATCTTTTCTGGTTAAACCAGGCTACACCTTTCAGAGCGAGAGGACGGGTTCTCTTATTGTGGCTTGGGGACATTTTCGGCTCATTTTCTTACTTTATCAAACCTCTGCTCTCAATTATAAAATCTTCCAGCATGCCGTCTCTCCCATGGCCGGCCGCAGCCTGTGCCTGGAATAACAGATGCCAGATTAGAAAGGCAGGCTTTTTTTTTAGCAGAAAAAAAAAAGAAACTGCTCGCCTGCCGCTTGTTGATTTGTTCTTTTTGCTTAAGAGGAAATAGGAATCGCAAACCCAGTTCAGTTTAAATTTCTCCCTACTTGTTGCAGGTATAATTGCGTGTGCATGTTTTTGTTAATTATGACAGTCATTGATTGTGATGTCATGATGTCGTTATGACATCACTGTTATCTATGGTTGTTTAAACAGTTAAAGAAATGATTTTCTAAGCCTTGATGTCGATATATTCCAATATCGGCCCTTCGACTGTGTCTGCTTTAATTTTAATCTGAACCTCTTATTCCTTGTTCAAACAGCCACAAAACCAAATCGCTCGTGCTCTGTTCTAGGCTATTTTTAGTTCATTAATTATGAAGAATAGAGCAAGAGAGAAAGCCATCGATACAGAACACAGGCGTTAAGCAGGAAGCCACCCGAGCAATCCATCAAAATGACTCAACTTGAATCAATAATTGCCACCAGGTTGCCACAGAAAGAGACAAAGCGATGATCTTTCATATTCTTAGCACATTAGAATTGTGTGGATGTTGAAGATGTGTTGGAGCAGTGGTTAGACATTAAAAATGTCATGTCTGCCTTCGTTACAGCTCACTAAACGGATACAGGCAAGGACAGATGTGTGGGGATTTGTATGTTTAAGCCATTATCGGTCCTCAATGGTGTTTAAATGAGGTGACTGGCTCAAGCACTCCTGTTTAGCATTATTCCATGCAACTTTAATTCATTTAGATATTACTGTAACAATCTGATGAAGTATGTCAGAGCAACACTATTTCATGGCTTTGTATTTTCTGTATTTGTAGTATGTATTTTGTGTTTAGCTATTAATAGCATTTGAGATGTTCATGTACATGCTTGTAAATTTCAATTGATTGCTTAAAAGTCCTGAGGAGCCTCTGAAACTACTGGATTTGAAGTGAATTTTGCCTATGGTAATGTCACAATGAAAATAAATGAATATAACAGAAACGAGCTTTGGAACATGTTTGTACTATCAATCCTATTTGTTACTGGCTTGCCTGATGAGATTATCTGTCTATTCGTATTTAACTATAGAACTTTGTTCATTATGTTTCCCTTGTTGAATGTGCTGTCAACAATACACGGAGAACACATCTGTATTAAATTAAAATTAAACATGTTTTAAAAGAACTTGGTCATTTTGGTTTAGCTTAGCTGCTAACTGTAACTGAATCATAGTTTCAGTTAAATTAAATGTGCTTTATTGGCATAACAACTATGACAATGTTTTGCAAAAGCATCGTGTTTTAACAATGTTAGAGTCAGATAGAGAGTTCCAGCGCGTGTGCACAGCGCCTGCGCAACTTTAGTTTACCTTTGGTTACCAGGCAACCGATGCGCGTGCAACAGATTATTATAGCTTCTCACAGAAAGACCTCTTTTATTAGCGTCTAGTTAGTGGGGAAATGTTTTGTAATTAATAGCGTCAAATAATCAATCTTTAGCGTTTGCGTTAAGCTGGACATGTCAGATTCCTCCCTTTCTCCAGTAATAAGCTCTGCCCTCTGGAGACTGGAAACAGAAGAGAGATGAAACAGTCAATACACAAATCAACAATGGAGGTAACGTTAACAGTTAATTTCTTCATAATATTATGTAACTTTCTTAAACACTTCACTCAGTGTTGCCAACATTTAAATGGTTGTGGTTTCCGTACTTTATTCTTTGTATTAAATGAAGAAAGATGGTGAATTAACGGAGGACGATGTGTTTAAATGCCTGTCCATTCTGGGACCGTCAGCTACCGGACTCCAGCTCACTTACCTATGCCTCTCTGTGCCAGTGAGTGATCCACGAACACGGTTTTATTTGTTATTGTGGGATTTCCATTGACTTGTATTGTTTTTATATTGATTTCATGTTTCCTATCCATTAAACAAACCCTCCACACAAAGCTTTATGCATTTTCAATATTCATTGATCCTTTTGACCAACATTTCCTTTTGAGTTTAAATAGTCTAAAATCAGGTGCAAATGAAAGATCAGTCTGTCTTGATTTAATGTGTACATTTGGGCTTTTGTGAACAGTCACGTGTAGATTTGGAGAAATTTAACAGTACATCACTTGCTAACCAGCAGATCCTCTGCAGTGAATGGGTGCCGTCAGAATGAGAGTCCAAACAGCTGATAATAATTGCAATAGTGGTTTATTACAAACACGCATTTGTTTTTATCAGCTGTTGTCTTGATTCTCATTCTGATGGCACCCTTTCATTATAGATGATCCATTGGTGAGCAAGTGATGTAATGCTATTGTTACTTTTGTTATAACATTAGAGCAACTTTTTGAATAGCTGAATTCAGATGATAAAATTGCAGATATATATATATATATATATATATATATATATATATATATATATATATATATATATATATATATATATATACACATATATATATATATATATATATACACACACACACATATATATATATATATATATATATATATATATATATACACACACACACACATATATATATATATATATACATACATATATACATATATATATATATATATATACATATATCATTCCCCTTTTCCCCTTTTCCCCTCAAATGCCGGATAGTAAAATAAAAAATATGAGTTTTCTTTCGGCCAGTCCCCACAATTTGAGTGGTTTTACTGGTCTTGTAGAAACCTTTGCTCATACACACACACACACACACACACACACACACACACACACACTGAGACTGCTACATTTTTATATGCACCAATTGATATTTTCCATATAAAATTTTCCAGGCTTACACGACAGAGCTCGGGGGTAGAATATTAATATATTTTACCGGAACCGCTGATATTGTTTAGTTGCATTACTTCGCTGGAGAGAGAGAGCCAGAAGTGGCCTCCAAATTAGTTTATATCCTTTTTCTAATGCGTCATACTCTCCTCTAGTTTCAGGGTTTTAGCGAAGGACATTTTATTGGCACCTTAACTGAATTTCTGATTGTGTTTGGCCACAGGGGCGAGACTTGAAAAATGTTTCAATTTTATGCAATTACATCTATCTACAAAAGCTAGAGCTTCCCTACAATAAAATCAAAGGTAGGTTTACAGCAGTTTAATGTTTGTGTTACAAGAAAACTATATGGTGAAATGAAATTTACCGTCATGTTTCAGACCCCGTCATATCTGTCTTCCACTAATGTAAATATTTGCTCTAATATCCTCTTGTTGAAAATGTTTTCTGGATTATTTTTTTTTTCATCTGTGCCCTTCATGGTTGCTTGGTAGCGGGATAAATAATCTCAGCTGTGAGGATGCTTGTCATCCATCTTTGTCCTGCTCTTTCTGCCTAATGTTTTGTGACTGGTAGATCTATCCTGCGTGAGTCACATGCCGCACCTCATCATACTGGATGCTTCCCACAACCAGCTCACCGATTTCTTTGGATTCCAGCCGCCAAAAAATCTCAAGGTGATTCAATTCACCACAGAGTGATGTCATGTGAGGTTCAAATATCTCAGGCAAGAGTGAATGAAAAATGGGTTTTAGAGATGTTTTACTGTAAATTAAGCTAGATGTGTTTTTACATACTGTAACAGCAAAATACATTTTTTATTTTACTCATTTAATGAAGGATATTCTAGTTTAAAAGATTCAATATTTCCTTCCTGTCATTTTTTCTTTTTGGGGTTTTTACTTCCACATACATATTGTCTTTTTCTCACTGCAGGAGGTAAATTTCTCACACAACCAGATGTCCGTAATGAAGGATCTTTCGGCATATTCCTCTTTGACCAAACTGATTCTTGACTGTATCCTTTTGAAGATTACAAAAGCAATGCACATCGTTCGCAACTCATTTTACTTCATTATTGTATTTCCAAGTAAAACATGCTATTAAAGAAACTTAAAGAAAAAATATTTACCTCAGAAGTCGGATGCCGGAGCTGGGAATGACATCACATCTGAGTTGACTGCATTCTCATACAAAAGTCGGAAAAATTAGATGGATGCCTCCATTGTTAGAAGTACCAGTTGATAAAAGCTTAACTTAAACCCTAAATTTAGCAACTATATTACTAACTATGAATAAAATTAGGGGTTTATTGAGGCAAGTTATAGTTAACAGTGAAAATTAGGGTGTGACCTTACGTCTGCACTAAGAATTTCAGACTTCTGAGTACAAATGGAATGCACCATTGATTTTGGTAATCGATTGGAGTGGGAAAAGAGGCTGTCATATACCTAAATGGAACATGTTGGTAGAAAAATAGGGATAGCTGACATCAACCAAAAAGAAAATTACCAGAATTTTAATACCTAAGGGTATCTAATAAAAGTAACTTTGCAGATTAAGTTGGACTTTAAACTATTGATTCGTTAAAAACAAGTGTTTGAAACATTCTTTGACGGTGCCTTGCTGTTTAGATAATTCATTTAGTGCCATCAGGGGGCTGGAAAAGTGCAAAAGGCTCTCACACCTCAGCCTGGCCCATAACAACATCTCCCGCATCAGGGGTCTGGACCATCTGCCTCTCAGAAAGCTCTGCCTGGTACTACACACACTTACCATTTAACACCGCTAATGTATTCCCAATGATTAACAAGTGCAGAGAAATATAAAATATGAACGTATTTCATAAAATATTTACTTGTTAAGAGCAGGTTTGCAGATTAATTAGTGTGTGTTTTGTGGGTTAGAAATTAACAGTGATACGACAGGTATTGAATATGTAACGATGAAATGTTAATTTCTGTTTTGGAAAATATGTCTCTTCATGATGGGGCAATAAATAAATGTAATCACGCTTGATTTTAATTTGAGCCTGGAATGCAGAAATGAGAGGTCTTTCCTGTCTTTCCTCAAAGTGTTTATGAGTCTCTGTTGGATTAATTAACGGCAGCCTGCAAAACCTGTTGACATATTTTCCTGCTCACCCATAGTATCTCCCCGTCACCTGTCATCCTCTTCCAGATTATGCTGTTGTGTCGACACTTTTAGAAAGGTTACCATGCTCTCTGTCTGTGATGATGCGGGCAACACTACAGCCTCTTGTTTTGGCACTGTTTTGATACCGCTGACAGTTATTGTTTTTTCCAAAACCTTCCTCTAACTGTGGATTTTTCAGACAGTTTGCATGATTAAGCTCCAGCCATTTCAGAAAATAGAACAAAGCCTGGTGTTGAAGCCCGCCATATGGCAGGCCAGCGTGCCACCAGACCTTTGCCACTCAGCTGAAGGATGTTTATGCTGTCCTTTATCAAAGAGATTCTTCATCGTCAGTAGCGCCGCGTCCTTTGGTGTCCTCGTCCCATGAGGCCAAGCTGCTGGCGTGAGAAAGCCTGGACCCCGTTCCAAAAAAAAAAACCTTTCCCACATGCTAAACCTGTTCTCCCCCCCGTTGTTCTGAGACCCTGAACAGCGTGCTCCTGTCAGCCTGTTCCGCTCACACCCATCACACTTTGGTTCTGGGGCTTCCAGAGCCCCTCGTGGTTGCCGTCCCCTGCTGTTCTGCACCAGGCATGGGGTTATTATAAGGCCAAGGCTTTGGAAGCTGGAATCTTTCATTAGGTTGTGAGTCAATCTGACCCGTTTCATTGACAGAGTTGCCAAAAATATTGGTTAAACAGGGCAAATTAGCGCGAGAGCACAATTCCAAAACAGTGCCGATGGGAGGGGAAGTTTATGCGGGTGATTAACTAACAATCCGCAAATTAAAGAACGCGAACGCAACATCTCATTTACATATCGACCAACGCAATATACCAAGTGTAGCACAAATTACCGTAGTCTCAATGAAAGCAATCAAAAAGCCACAGTACGCTTATTTCCTGAAGCAAATTAAAAATAACATGACTTGCTTGAATATGCACTTGCTACATCTTACCAGCTGTTCGCCTGTCAGTCCTTACCCATCAGCCTCGGATTACCTGAGCTCCCCTGTCAATCACACAGCCACAGCCAGACAGAAATGGCAAATGACGCTGCAGATCATGTGCAGAGCTTTTGACTTACCGTTCTTTACCTCATTGAAATGATAATTGTATACTGTATTTTTTAAGAGGGGGAATGTGATACAGAAGATTGAGAATCTCCAGACTCTACATAACCTGCAGGTTCTAGATTTGTCCTGTAACCAGATTCAGAGCCTCTCGGGTCTCCAGAACCTCCATCTCCTGGGAAACATCAACCTTGAGAGCAATCTGGTAAAGGAGCGGTCAAATTCCTGTCATATTATATTATGCAAATGGCTCTAAAGTTATACCTCGGAGCATAACACACCAAAAGGAACCAATTTAGCCAAGTGAAAATGGTTAGAAAGGTCTGAAATGTAAGAAAAGTCTAAAATCTCCCAGAAAAAAAAATGAGTACTGTGTATATATACCCTCCAAGTACTTCTATGAAATTGTTAAACTGGGTTAAATAAGGTACTCAGATCTCCCTTTGAGGGTCCTGCCCCAGTAGAAAGTTGTTGAAGTTCTGAGAGTGTATATGTGGCATCACGCTAGATATTTTACTCAACAAATAATTCTCTTTGTTGTTCTTTGTGCATCAGATCAGTGAGGTAAAGGAGGCCGCACATTTGCATGGCCTGATATTGTTAAGAGAAATGAATCTCCTCAGAAACCTAGTGCAGGTGAGGACACCATAAACATCTCAGAACCACAATAATGGACCTAATTTCATCACCTTATACTTAATGCCAAATGCTTTCTTGCAGGACCAGGAAGACTATAGACTAGCTGTGATATTCCTCCTTCAGCACCTCACAATTCTGGATCAACACACTATAACTGCAGAGGAGAAGGTGATTGTGTGATCTGGAGTAGAAGGAATGATTGCTTTACAACTTTCGTTTCTAAAAAGTGAAGTGTTGTTTATGGTTATGAGATGGAGTAAGCCTATTTTTGTACAAAAAAAGAAAACATTTTGAAGAGCATTTGCAAGTCAAGAGCTCAATGTTCAAGGGCTGAACTGAATAGAAAAGAACTTGAAAGTATCTTGAAAGCTCTGAAAGTTTGTCAGAAAATAAAGCACATATTTGAATGATTATGTCAGGGTTGAGTAGTGAGTCCCATTCCTCTCTTTCATTTTCAGGTGTCTGCTGTGAACAAGTACGACCCTCCTCTGGAGGTGATCGCAGCCAGAGATCACATGACCCACTTGGTATACCAGCTCATGCAACCTCAGGTTATTTTTGACAGGTACGACTTTTCGATCTGCTTTCCTCTTCATTTTATGAGGCTGTCTAGTCCACAAAGGCCACTTCCCTCAAGAAAAAAGCCCTTCAAACCACTCACAGCGCTCAGGTCTAAACTAAAATGAATCTGCAGCTGTGTAGCGAGGCTGTTTAAAGTCACCCAGTTCATTATAAACTACATGGTTGAACTCACAGGAAGTTCAGTAGCACGGTTCACATAAACAGCATTAGCTAATATGCATTTTCACATGTTATTCCACAAGTACTCTCCCCAGTCTGGATGCTCCATACCCCATGCTGGTCCTCACTGGCCCGCAGGCCTGTGGGAAGAGGGAACTAGCCCATAAGCTGTGCCAGGAATTCAGCGACTATTTCGCTTATGGGTAAGTAGCAGTTTGGAGTGCATTATAAATGTCACTAAAACATTATTATGTGATGTCATTTTGTTTCAAAATGTGTACTTTATTGGGGGAAAAAATGGCATTGGAATATTTATTTTTTTCTGCCATATGTATTGCAATATGAAAAAATACAGTAATTTCCTTAAAACTCTGAACGGGCGTATTTCTGCATAGAGCATAAAACTACTTTTAAAAAAAACGTACTGGTTGTTTTTTTTTTTTTTTTTTTTTTTTTTTCGTGTGAAACATGCTTTTGGGGCTTAATGATTCAGGAAAACTTTTTCCATAGGCTGAATTCCCACCGTTTTTGACCCATTCATTATGACTATAAAATCACAATAATTATTATTAATATTAGGATTAAATGTACTGAATAAATTAAGAAATGTATTTTAAAAATACTTTATAGTGTAAAATGACAAAATATTATAAAATGGTTTATTAATAATAATTTTATTGTACTATATATGTCTTAATCGTTTCATTCGCAAATGTTAAGCCATCAAGCTTTTATTTTGCCTACAAATAAATACTGTATATTTCGCTATTGCTTTCAGAGTGAAACTTAGCATATTTATTTACCTAAATTGCAGCCTTTGCAATATGATAATCACACTAAGCCATATCTCAATAATAGTGCAGTCCTAGTTACTTTAATTGATCTGTTTGTTTTAGTGCCTGCCACACCACCAGGGGGCCATATTATGGGGAAGAGGATGGGTCTGACTATCACTTTGTCACTGAGGAAGAATTTCAGAACATGATTCAAATGGTAATTCTCTGTCCAGACTTTTATCATATTCCGATCCACTTTGGCAGTATTTTACTCATAACCCTACATATTTAGATTTTTGTGTTACAGTTTTATGCCCATTCATCTGCAGAAACAGACTTCCCCAGGCCATATTGGTCTATAAAAGCAATGACATGCCAAAAATGTGAAGAGTGGAAAGAATTCGCCCTGTATTCTCTTTTTCCCCAAGCCCCTCAGGTGCTTCTGAGAGAGTGCACACCTAGTCTCTGCTGCCACTATCTCGTTTAGCTCTTAAGTGTTGCTATATAAGTCCAATGTTATTGATTGATAGAGGCTGGAAGGAAGCCTTTTGATGTGTGATTATAACCTTATGCCTCCAGAGCAGAGAAAGAGACAGAGTCAAGTTTTACAGACTTGCCTCTTCTACCTATATCACACCGACACAGATGTGTGTCGGCATTCTGCAGACGTGAACGCTCCTCTGTGCTTTTCTCTGGGCCTGTTAAAGTTAATAAAGTAGAGGATTAGAGCATGGTTGGGATTTGTACTGATGTTTTAAAACCGTCTTGACCAGAGATGTAAAAACATGTTTGCGAATTGCTTTGTGCGAGTAAAAGCTTGACAAGGAGCAACTTCGCCATTGCAGCAGCTAAATAGACCCAGGTGCAGTTGAACACAGGGGTCAAAGGTTTGTCTGTGTGAGAAGAACAAAGTACCCTTGTAACCCAAAGGTTGAGAGTTCAGGTCATTCTGTAAGTGCCGAACATCCATGATGAATTCACCCATTCAAAAGATGAATTTGAGCTCTATGGCATCAGTACAGTGTCTTTTTCAGTTTTATTCTCTCACTGTCAGGGTCAGTTTATCCAGACGATGCAGTACGGTGGACACTGGTATGGCCTGTCGCGGGAAACTATCGAGCGTGTGGCTCGCGAAGGTCTTGCCTGCTGTGTGCATATGGAACTAGAGGTACAGTATGGTATCAAGAAAACATGTTCCACCATGTTGACCAAGCACAAAACTGGGTCAAACGCCACAGCCGTTAACTACACTGGCCATTTTTGTGTTTTTGCTCCAATACAGGGAGTGTATAGTTTGAAGAACTCTTATTTTGAGCCCCGTTATGTCTTGCTGATCCCCACCGTCGTTGATAATTACATCTGCTTTCTGAAAGCAAGAGGATTCTACAGCAGTGCTCAGATGGAAACAGCTGTGTCTCGTATTGATTTGTATTCCAAGACCAACAGAGAATTACCTGGCTTCTTTGACAACATCATCCCTTGTGGTAAAAAAAACTTTAATTAACCCTTTAAGGCCAGTTACACTGTCTATCTATAGGAATATACTTTTACAATAATAAAGAAATCCAGTTTTTCATGGAAACTAAATCGCTCCTTCAAATGTCATCAGATGATCGTGCTGAGGCCTACCAGACTTTAAAACAGCTGGTGAAGGAGTACCTGGGTCTTGAGGAGCATGGAGGAGGAGAAGGTGACAGCAGCTCAGTCACACCTGACAACACCTCCACATGTGAGCCTTCACAGTCCCACTTTGCCATACATTAAAGGGCCAATGATGTCACTTGACATGCACTTTTCAGTGATGATTTTTCATAGCTGGAAAAGTATTACAATTGTTTATTTTATCTTTATTTATCTATGCATTTAATTTTATCGGCATCTACAAAACAACACACTTGGATTAAGGGCCACAAAACTCCCAATTTGATTTCATGGGGCCTTTACATGAAGTCAGTTTTGTCCTTTGGGGCACTTCGACAGGATTATGAAGAATTTAGTTGTAAATAGTTGTACTCAGTGTGAGGCCATGGCATTTCACTGCTGCAGCCGCAGTTGACATCTGTTCACGATGGCCGAGTGCCATAACGACGACTCTGTTGCAGACGCAACTGGCGAGTTACTGGCAGCCAACACGACAGAGGCCGCTGACCTCATGGACTCCTACAGCAGAAACTACCAGAACAAAATCCAGGCCCAGATGACCCCTCAGCAGACCCCTGCAGTAAGTCAGAGTTACAGATTCTGTTATTCTTACACGCTTATTGGCTTGATATACTGTAATCCACAGAAGCTATCATGGCCAGGAATAACAGATAGGGATGAAATGAACAGTCACACTCATGCAAGCACAATATTTCTGTGAACGCCACAGGAAATGGCTTCCAATAACAGGCGCCAGCAGCTGATTCGAGAAGCTCTGAGCGGGAAGAGTCCTGGTGCTTACGCCGAGCTGTTTCAGAGGTAACATAACTTTGACTGTTTAGCAACTTTTGATCACACAAAGACTATGACTGACAATGAGATAGAAGATCACAGTTCCAACCCCAAAACATTGGCTTGGTGTCTGCATAGGCCATCATGCTAACTCAAACCTCAAAAGTGACTGATTTGGAATGTTTTTCATAAGCTGGAACCCTACACACCACACAAATAACAATACCAAGTGAATTAAGCATTAGCACATCGCACTCTGCTTCTACTAATATGCTTATAAATAATAAGAATAAATAACATGCATAAATACTGTATACTCTACTTTTCAAAAGTGTGGGGACAAGTAAGCAAGGATGCATTAAGTTGCTCAAATGACATTAGACGTTTATAATATTACAGAGTATTTATATTTCAAATAAATGGTGTTCTTTTGAACTTTGTTCACCAAAGATGAAACTATTAAGCAGTAACACTTTTGTTTAGTTTCGTTAATTAAAAAAAAAAAAAAAAAATTCAAATCAGCATATTAAAATGATTTCTGAAGGCTCATGTGACACTGAAGACTGGAGGAATGATATTGTCATAGGAATCAATTTCTATTTTACCGTATTATGGATTAATTTAGATTTTGTTTGCATAGGAGACTTTCAAAACTTGAAATAGCTTTCAGTACAAATTTAAATTGTTTTTTGTTCATTCAATACTGTATTTAGTCATTAATTTTTAGTTACTGTTTTAAGTTTTACATAGCTACAGTTAACTGGCCTAGATTTGTAACAAGCTATTGTGTTTTTGTATAAAATGCCAGCAAAAAGCAGCAGCACAGGATAGTGAGTGTGTGTTTATAGTGCTTTACTGAAACTGTTTGTGTGTGTCACAGAAGTGCACCCACAGCTCCATCATCATTAGCCTCTCAGTCCCGGCCCCCGCACGGCCCCTCACGTCCTGTTGGCCTCAACGCTCCTGACCCCGATGAGGACAGCAGGTATGTCACACACACCTTGAAATGTTCACCTCTGACCTCTGGCCCAAGATCAGCAAAACAATTAACCTTTCCCCAAAGCCCTCTCCTTGTATACATCATTTCCCAGGATGTGTTTTATCTTGTAGCCTCTCCCTTTATGTTTATAACCTCTATCTCCATTTCACACACATCCAGGCTCAAATATCAAAGTTTTTATCCCCAGCTCAAAGTTAAAGCATTCAGGTAGCTGACTTGCCCCAGGCCATCTGGAAGATGTATGCGTTGGAACACGTAAATGCAGATTTATGACTATCGGTGCATTTGCCTCTCCCGTGTATGAGCTCGGGGACTCTAAAGAGGCGAGGAAATACAAGACTACTCCTGTGAAATATGCATGTCCCCAAGATATTTAAATACACTGTAATTTAGCTCATTAAGAGGAATCCTGGGAGACTTAGAGAGCTGCCCGGCCTGTGTGGTACACAACTGTTTGCTTATTAGCTAGGAAAAAAATGGCAAAACTAATGTGCTAGTCCAAATTGTGTTAAACAGTGACTTTTTGTTTCTCATCCGCCGGGGAAAAGCAATTTGCATTTGGAGTTTGTTACTTCGCAATCTAGTTATGAATTTCACTGTGCTCTTTATGAAATCAGTTGAAAATGCAGGCTGTGGAATCATGGGATATCCGTGAAGAGACCATTGCTAGTGCTCTAAAAAAATATTAGATGCCAATCAAAACGTATTAAAACCTGTTTTAATGAGTGCCTTGAGACATTTGTTTATTCAGCACTGATGTGTGTTTTAAACAGAGTCCTATAGAGAATGAGTCATTTCCATATTGTTGTTGCTATTTGGATTTTCTTTTCAGCTGAATTGATGATTGTGTTATAAGAAGAACTTTGCTGGGATGTTAGTTAATTCAAATTTCCGGTCAAATTAATTAGACCACCCTTCAAAAGTTTGCATCAGTAAGAATTTTTTTTAAATAAAAAAAATTATGCTTTTATTCAGCAAGGATTCATTAAATTAACCAAAAGTGAAATTATAGATATTCATGTTACAAAAGATTTCTGTTTTGAATAAATCCTGACCTTTTGATATTAGATTGTCAAAAGATTATTAGAATGATTTTGAAGGATGTGACACTTTAGACTAAAATATTACAATTATAATATATATTTAAATAGAAAGCAGTTATTTTAAAATTTAGTTTGGTTTTACTGTATTTTTGATCAAATAAATGCAGCCTTGGTGAACATAAGAGGCTTCTTTCAAAAATATAAAAAACTCCAACCTAAAAATTATGAACTTTAGTGTTGATAATATGCTGGCAGATTTACCAATTTAAAAATGGGAAATTTCATAAATATTTACTGTGACACAAAGCCAAGTATATAAACATTGTTTCTATTATGTCCATATCATTGATCATAATCTGATTACTGGCTAAGCAAACTGGTTTGATTTTTGATGTAACTTTCTTAATCTCTCTCTTTCTCTTCTTTTCCCTCACGCTGTCTCAGTTCTGAGGAATCTCGTGCTAGTTCTGGCCTGTCCATGAGGAGCTCAGCAGGGGCGCTCTCAGCGGCCCAGGGATCAGACGCTGGGTCAGGGCCCAACATAGAGCCTTTGGATATGTTTATGTTGGGGCAGGACCAGGACTCTCTTCGAGGTGATGAGCATTTTCCTCTCTGTGTTCATATTAGCATCTAGTTTGTACATACATAATACTTTTACATTTTAGAATCTGTCCATACATAGATACTGTATTTATCTATTCAGAAATTAGTTTGAATACCTAGTCCTACTCATGAGATCATGTTTGATTCTAGTTTATTTTAATAAGGAATATCTGTTTGATATTTCGCAGGACACGTGGACTCTGGTCTGACCCCTGATGCTCCTCGGTCGGTCTCTGAGAGGGTCTCCCCAACACTCCCCTCCTCCCCGGGCCGTCCAGGTGCCAACGTTAAACCAGTCCTGCCACCCATCCCATCTGGAAGGAAGACCAATGATTCTGGCTCAAACAGTAACTAACAGGACAGAGAGCTAAAGAGGGTATAGACAGTGAGATATTAGCACATCATGTGAGTGTAAGCAGCAAAAATAGATTTTTGAAATAAGTTTAATTAACCCCTGTAGCTTCAAGCCAACCATTCAATAAATGTCAATGAAGGCAACAGATGTGCTCAGTGCTTTGAGGCAAAAGCAGTCGGGTCATTGGAAAATATTCCCATCTCTCATCTGTGTCCTCCAGTGTGTGTGATCTGAGAGGTTGAAGGCTTATCTGTCATCAGCAGATCTAAGCTCTGGAAACGGCCTGAAGCTCTTAAATCCCTGGACACAGGAAGTAAGGCAAGAAGGTGTGCAATGGAGGTCACACTTTACATCACAACGTTCATGTTACAGAATAATCACTTTGCTATACCGTTCAAAAGTTTGGGGTCTAAAAGTTATTTATTTATAAAAAAGATTTTGATTGATTGATTTTTGTTTAAATAAGAGAACTATTAAAAGATTAAAGTATTAAATTATGAAATTAAATAAAAGTTATAGTAAAGACAATAATAAAGTCACAACAAAATGATATTTCAAATAAATGGTGTCAGCTTTGCCATCACAGGAATAAAATACAGTTTAAAATAAAAAACATTTTAATTTGTAATAATATTTTACAATATTATTTTACTTTGATCAAATAAATGCAGTCTTGGTGAGCATTTATTTCAGTATCGTTTTAAAAATAGTACTCAACCCTAACTTTAGAATTCATTGCAAGTAACTTTGGATAATTATGGCGGCCCAGTAGTGCACAACACAACAGAAATAAGCCGCAAAGCAATGAAATTAGCACAAAACAAATGTAAACAAGTCGCAACACAACAGAAACAAGCTGCAAAGCAACACAATTAGCACAAAATTATGCAAACAAGTCATAACACAACAGAAACAAGCCACAACACAACAGAAATAAGCCACAACACAACAGAAACAAGCTGCAATGCAACAAAATTAGCACAAAACAATGAAAACAAGCCACAACACAACAGAAACAAGTCGCATCGCAACGATATTAGCACAACACAGCATAAACAATGTGAAACGCAACGATATTAGCACAACACAGCATAAACAAGGTGCAATGCAATGATATTAGCACAACACAGCATAAACAAGGTGCAACGCAATGATATTAGCACAACACAGCATAAACAAGGTGCAACGCAACAAAATTAGCACAACAAAGCAGAATTAGCGCAAAACAACTAAAATTATTCCAATGCTTTTTTGGTTGTGGCGATTTCAGTGTGTTGTGGAGATTTTGTTGTGTTATGCACTACTGACCCAATGTAGATTGTTAGCATAAATATATAGCATAAAATAAATAGCACAAGAACATTTTAGCATAAATTAACACAATTATGTTAACATAATATGTATGTACAGTAACATGAACTTGTAATCTTTGTGTAACTCAGTGATCTTCTGCGGCTCATTCCTTACCACAAATGAGTAGCTGGAGCGGTTGAGGAGACTCTCCTCCTGTAATTAATGTATTTTATGGCTCAATCTGACACACAGACTGAGTAAATATAGTGAGACAGCTATCCGGGTATCTCATGACACAAGTTGCATTTCATTTCCACTTTCATTTTTCATCAGCGTGCAGTGAGCCTGTGTGTGTATCTGTACAGTAAGCACACACACACACAAACCTGGCCGTCTATCAGCGTCAGTCCCTCTAACCAGCAGATGTTGCAGTGATCTCATAATTCAGAGGCAGTTTCAGACAAGACAGTTGTGCAAACCCTCGGGCATAACCTACTTACAGAAACAGTCTTCACACTTTTACTATCTTGTCACACTCATCTAGATCTCACGCTTCTAATGCTGCACTATATACAACTATATGAAATTATTCCTTCATGAATGAAGTCAGATAACTTGGTCTTGGTCAAATGAACATGAAGTGATAACAAATAGATATCGTGGCCGTGACTTTAGATTTAATTCCTCGAGAATTTATCAATTTGTGTCTGTGTACAGTATTTATTCGTTTGTTCCTTCATTTTAGTAAAATCATGGCCACATTATAATTAATGTACTTATTTGAATTTAGACAAATCATGACCACAGCTTTTTTAACCTGCATTTATCGTATAACATCATAGCCATACATAATCATACATATATTTTTGCTTAAGATCTAAGGGTAAAAATAAACTTAGTGACTTAAAAAAAATATTTTTGTGATTTGTTAGAAATAGAATTTTAATGCTAATGCTAGCTTTTTAGATTTTTTTTGTAGCAAGAAAGGCCCAAAACTTAAAATGATGCATATACTGTCTGTGTGTGTATAGATATAGATATAGATATAGATATAGATATAGATATTCTGTGAATGGTGCTTTGGAAAGCTCAAAATTATTATTTAAGACCAAAAAATATATAAATAAAATTGGAACCTTTATTTTTTAGAATGTAGAGGTAACCTACAACACAGACACCCTTTTATAAAATCATGGAGATTTTCATGACAAGCTGACTCATAATTTCCTTCTCTTCTTTCATCTTCGGACATATTTCCATAACCTGGCCTCTGAAAACCAAGATCATATTTCAGAGAAGGACAAACCTGTCCACATTATATTATCCAGAGCAGCGCTGGGAGACAAAGAAACCGGCATAAATCATCTTTTCCACACAGAGACGAGCAAGAGAGGCTAAATCATAGTAGAGCTGTTGTATTTTACCCTCATTGCTGCTACAGCTATTTGTCAGCTCAGGCCTACAGGGCCACAGCTGTGACTGTTCTTGATACACTACATTGTTAAAATGGGGCTTCAGTGAAGTTTAGGCATATGGTTTCTCAGACACAGCATAGAGATTGTGGATTATAAATAGGAACTATTTCTAAATATTCATCTGCATTATATTCTTCATTCTGCTAATAGAAGTTTTTTTAAGCAATATCATTACACTGTATGAGTAAGAGTGCTGTTGTACTGAACATCAACAGACTTGCTTTCATATACCAGTTCAATAAGCAATCCGTTAATATGAGTGTGTAATTAAAACTTTAATGCGAGTACTTGTTATAAATGATTTAGCACTATCAATGCTGTTTCCTTGTGGCTTTGACTGCTTATGCATGTAAACGAGGCAAACACCAGACATCCAACTAATAACTTTAATCAAAGACTGATTTTAATTTTATATCAAGACATTGCATTGCACTGCATTTGTGTTTGCAGACTTAAAAGTACATTCATAAATATACCATGCTTACTTATTAATATTTTGTCCGATTGGTCTAATTAATTATACTTTCAGTAGCCAAGCAGTTTTGGTAAGTGTCCCTCTTACAGTTTAATTATACAGATTTTGAAAGCATGTCACTTACAGATGCATTTGAGCTGGACGTACAGTGTTAGAGGCTTCAGGTATTAATAAAACATTCAGACAGAGAAATGATTATTATGTGCTGTTGATTGATGCATATCTTCAACCGTTCAACAAATGTGAAGAATGTAATTTGTGTCTTCACATATCGATGTCCTCTATAAATGATTTCTTATTTGTAGTGTAAAATTGAATCGAATCGAATCTAATATTGTAGTTACTTCTAAAGTAAGCTTCTTTAATTTGGCTTGGCTGTTTGTGTTGAGTCAACATTTAATCTTTAAAGGTGTAGTTAGCTTCACCCCTGGGAACTGACTAGCGCTTCTGCTTGGAATCCATGCAGCTCAGTTGTTGTTACCAAGGTAACCGGCTCTCTGCAATGCACCTTCTGATTGTGTGTTTGGAGACAGGAAGCCTGAAGCATTGACTTCATGTGCCAACAGCCCCACATTAATTCCCTCTCATGCTGATGGAGGAAGATTTCTGATACTTTTAATTAGGTGATACTCACTCTCCTACACAGTTTCTTGTTCTTTCTCTGCCTTGTGCATTGTCAGACAAATTATAAAAGTTTTGAGACTTGTTAAAATGCTTGTTTAAAGGAAGCAGCTTAAACTGAAGTCAGCCTGACTTAATGGTCACACATCGTCACAGTTGAGAATAGAATGAGGGTCCAGTATATAATTACTGAAAATGGTTGAACTTTAACAGTGGCATGTTGGCACACTCTCGAAATACAATACAAGAGGCACACATACCATGGTTTTATATTGATATAATGTAGGCTATTATGCAATTACTGTAATAATATGATGCTTATTGTAGTAACACATTTTTAACCTATTAACCAATTTTAATTACCTTTTAATCTTTTTTTTTTTAATCTTATTTATTAGATGATTTGTGCTTAATGTTTATTAAATCATGTTACCATTTCTTGGTATTTTATTTATACTTTTTTTTTTTTTTTTTTTACATAATTTTATTTTACATAACTTATTTTTCTTTATTGTGTATTAGATTATTAGATCATATATTTTTAACAATGTTTCTCAATCATGTTACCAAATCTATGTATTTTATTTATTTATTATATTATTCATTGTTTAATCTTATTATCTTTTTTATTATTATTTTATTTATATGTATTTAATGTTTATTAAATTGTTTACAGTATATAAAGAAATTCATGTTTATCAAATTGCTTACATTATGTAAAGAAATGAATGTTTATTAAAACAAAAATTGTAAACCAATATATTTTGAGCTCACGAGTTTTACAATGAAAACTGTGTGAAGGTTAAGCACCTACATGATCTGAAATCTGTTAAAAAAATATTTTCTTATTCTCGTGCGGATTTACTTATACTTTTATTTAGGGGATTCTCTCCCTGTCTCCCAGGAACACACTGTTCAGCTCACCTCAGTTTCTGGCCATAATTTGTCCCATATTTATGAAAATGTACCATTTTCTTTGCACAATGAATCAGAACAAAGAAAGCTTCAGATGAATCTATCTCTTTTATTCATCTATCTCTTTTATTCACTCTTACTGTCTGTGTTTGCATCTGTCCTGTGCACTAACCCACAGAAGATCTCAGGAGGAGCATGATGCCAGCTGACCCAAACGTTCTCCTTTATCCTGGGCAAAAGCTTTTTTACTACGGCTCATAAATGCAGTGCCGGTTTTTAAACGCAGTATTTAACATGTGATGGAGAACAGCTCTGCGGATGTTATCAGGCTTGTTTAACAGGTTTATTTATCACCCTTTGATGCTGCAGCCAGGATTGCTGTTTCTCGGCTCCCGATGTCCTCTAATCACAAGCAAATGTGGAATCAGGCATCTAAAATGCCCAGCATGCCTATCCAGATCTTCTGCACTCTGGTTTCAAGTTGTGGGTTAGTATATCAAGAGCACATGGACGTCAATAAATTTAACTTTGAGTACAGTTAGAATAAAATCTCATGCACAGAAAAGCTTTATCATTCCTGATGAATGAACAAATATTGTATATTTGCATTGCTGAAATCTTATGTAATCTCTCCTGTACAGTATCCCTCAGGCCCAAACCCCTTTCAGAGGCCCAGATGTGACTCCACAGGCCTCGGCATGACAAACACAAGCTCTCTGTGGCACCGGCCCTGCAGACACACAGATAAGTGACATTTGACATTCCTCTCCATATACACTGTTTACATTCCTTTGGGCGAATGGGGCTGATGACGGCACAGGTTTACAGTTGTTTGGGTGTTTTATGTTTGGATGATTATGGCTTCTGTTAATAGTAGGGATGTGATTGTTGTTTATTGGGCTTTTGATGAATGATGAAGAGGAAGGAGCTAAGTAGTTTCGTACATAGTTGAGATATCACTCAAGTATCACAGGAACGGCTGGCATGTGAAACTACTTTGACATCTCAAGAAATGGCTGATAAATTATTTTTAAAGCAGTTATTATGTAGTAGTATTTTTTTAATTGAATTAAAGGCTAAAACAGACATTACGTTTAAACCATCATTGCTAGCACAATATAAACTATATTTATTTTAATACAGGGGTATAAAAGTATATTATATATCAGAGAACATTGCAATACAAAAATGTACCAATATGCAACATAGACAGTGATGTGTATTGTATGGAGGCCCATTTCTGCCTGGTAAGAAAAAATTTACAGTATGCCTTAAAAAGGCTAAATGATGACATTCTTAAGTCATAATTATGATAATTTGATTTACTAAATCGAAATTATGACTTTAAAAAGTTAAAATTGACTTAATGCATTTGTAAACACATTGGTCACAGGATAGGAAAGTTATA
Organism: Carassius auratus; assembly: GCF_003368295.1. Taxonomy (NCBI): domain Eukaryota; kingdom Metazoa; phylum Chordata; class Actinopteri; order Cypriniformes; family Cyprinidae; genus Carassius; species Carassius auratus. The sequence continues at coordinate 16,674,622 of NC_039246.1, forward strand.
TATACCAACAAAAACCAAATACCATTTATAAAGAAGTAGAATAGACTATAGCCCAGATTAGGAATGCAGCACTCTGAGTTGGATGTTATAAGCATTTTCTTGGGGTATAACGTGAGTTTAGTTCTCTTGTTGGTTTGCTGACACTTAAATCATCACTGTATCAACCAATGCACTATTAATGTTCTGGATATTGACTACATTGCCTGCACAAACAGATCTGGTTTCATACTGTAACCTAAGGCTTTGTTTACAGGACAGCAATGTAGTCAAATACGGTTTTTCCCTTAAAAAGTTTCACGTACAGTATACACGACAACGTTTACAAAATGATTTGCGTTTATACATATCTTCTATACATATGTATGCCAGGCCAGTGGTTGGCGCTGTCACCTTGTTAGTAAATGGTTCCTGTGGCCGTGTGTACAGTATATGATGCATCTCTACTGTTGGTTGTAATATTGGTGAAGTAAATCCACACTTTGCTGAAGTAGCATTTGTTTACATACCTAACACGTACTACGCTTACACATGATGTTACCGTTTACAAAGATTCCGTTTACACGGAAATGATTACAGTGGTGTTTTCAAAACTTGCACTTTGAAACCCATTTTCAAAAATATGCGTTTTCAATCCCCAAAACGCCTGTAAACGAACAAGCAAGACACATAAAAAGTTTCCCATTTTTGACTGAAATTTTTGTAGTGTAAACGGCCCCTATGATCAATCCTGGCTAAATCTACCTAACTGAACATTATCCAGACTTAGTCACACCAGGCCATAATGAGTTTCCTTTTAGCCATCTTCTAAGCATTCCTCGGGTCTCTGTTTGTGTCTGAGCACCTCATACACTCGTCTCCCAGCGGCTGGTTATGACATCAGTGACTCCTTCTGTTAAACCAATTTCTGCTCTCTTTCATCTGCGACTCTGCATTATGACTTGTTAAGGTCCATCCTCTCTCTCACCCCTTGTCCATTGTTTTCCTCATTACTCCTCCTCTTCCTCCCGAGATTCATCCTTAGATACTTTTCAGAAGCTGAAGAGGCGTAGGATTTCCGGGTTGAGGGGTGTGTTGGCGGTGTGGATCTGGCCAAGTGTGCATCTCTAAACCATATGGAGATTCGACCTACCGCTGTGAAACAGACGCCAACTCTTACCTACAATTATGGTCGCTTTATTAAAGAAAACTTAAACATTTAGAATTGATGTTTAAAAATTGCTAGTAATCATCTATCTATCTACTTATCTGTCTATCCATCTATCTGTCTGTCTATCTATCTGTCTATCTGACACACACACACACACAATATTGTATTTTTCTGATGCACTTTAAATATGTATGTTAATGTAATATAATATATATACATACACGTGCATGCAACATATATATATATATATATATGTTGCATGCACGTGTATGCCATTTTAAACATTGCATTAACCTACATATTTTATGTGCTTTGGAAATGAAAAAAAAATGAAAATGAAAAATTATGCAACTATAATTTCCTCTATTAAAGGGTTAGTTCATCCAAAAATGAAAATTAAGCCATTAATTACTCACCCTGAAGTCGTACTAGGTGTATATGACTTTCTTTTTTTTCAGACGAATTCAGTTGAAGTTATTTCAAAAATTGTCTTTGATCTTTCAAGCTGTTTGATGCCACTCAGCGTGTGTTGCACTCCATTGGTCCATGAGAAGTTTAATAAAAAGCTCATCCATTAAAAAAAGTGTCTCACAAGGCTCCAGGGGGTAAACAAAGGCCTTCTGTAGTGATTTGATGCATTTTTGTAAGAAACATATCCATATTCAAAAACGTAATAGTCACTTTAATTGAAGCAGTTCTGGTGCAATGACATATGATGTCAGCTTTGTGCATGCATGCACTGCTGCGGAAACGTAGTGGAGAGATCAAAACAAAACAACGATTACTAATTAGACGTACAAAACGAGGATTTGTAAAGAAGAATGGTTGGAGGATTTTGGTATAAGCCAATAGGAAACTGCTCCTGTTAACAAATGTTGGTTTTCGCAAGACTCACCAGCGCATGCGCAACGCTGACCTCATACGTCATTCACTTGTTTTACAACAGTGAGCATGATTAAAGTGATTATTACGTTTATTTACGTTATGGATATTTTTCGTACAAAAATGCATCGATTCACTTTGTTCACCCCCTGGAGCCATGTAAGACACTTTTTTTCTATGGATGTGCTTTCTATTAAACTTCTCATGGACCGATGGAGTGCAACACCCACTGAGTGGCATCAAACAGCTTGAAAGATCAGAGACCATTTTTAAATTAACTCTGAATGGATTCGTATGAAAGAAGAAAGCCATATACACCTAGGATGAATTCAAGGTGAGTAATTTGTGGCCTAGTTTTCATTTTCGGGTGCACTAACCCTTTAAATTTATGAATTAATATGTATAACATTGTTGGAAAACAATGGAATATGGTTCAAAACTTTACTGATTTTACTGGTTCAATGGCTAGCAAAACAAAGAGTTTAAATATATATATATATATATTGGTGGTGAAGTAGATTATGCATCTATGATTGTATATTTGCTTATGTATGTAGGGAGAAAAGACTGGATTTGGCTGTGGCTGGGGGGGAATCTAGGGCTTGTCCTAGCTTGTGGTTTTCTACTCATTGCCTGAGTGTATTTGAGAGTTGGGCTGCATTCCTGTTACAATACATTTGTGCATGGTTTTGATATTCAGTAAAGCATAAATCAAACCTGAGTTCAAAGACTGGCCTCATTAGGCATCTGACTGTCTGAGAGTCTGTAGCTTGCAGACTGGAACGTGTGTATGTGTGGATATGTGATTATAGACAGAAAGCTATTTACCATATCGGACTCTTCCACTTCCTAAGTCTATCAGTGTGTATTTGGCCTGATTTCTCAAATTCATCAGACTCTCTTTGCCTTATGGAAAGGATGGGCTTCTGGATCAGGTCCAAAAGAGGCTCCCTAACCTGCCTGGACCATGTGCAAACACTAGAGACTCTTGGTTTCAAATGTTCTTTTATGTTGCTACTGATGGCTATAGTATTTTTTTGGTGAATATACTGTAAAACATTCAGTCTTAACTGCACGGAATGCATGATTACATATTAATGATGCCACTGATGAAACACCCCAGCAAAGTCTGAAAGTGCCCAAATATGGCCCTTGACATGTTCATAGTTATAGATAGATCTAAATAATTAGAAAATTTAACATTCTGCTTTTATTCTGATGATGCTATAAATATAAAATATTTTTTTCTATTTAACACACGAAAAAAATTTTTTTCCTAAAAATCCAATTTAGGAAACAACATTTTGTATTTTGAATATGACATAAATTTTTTTCCACAGTAAAATACATGCATACAGCTGCCATTTTATTATAGCAAGAGTGTCTTCATTAATTTATTTTCCTAATTAAATAATTTTATTTACCATATATGTGAATCGATTTCCATTTCTTTATACATTCAAATGACATCTGAGCATTACATCAAAGCCAGAAAATGATGTTCTCTCTGGTCTGCTAATGAGGTGCCTGATCTAAATTGCAGTGCAGGAATACAATCTCAGGCATCATTAGTCTACTAAGGATGAAGAGCAGTATCCTAGGTCTGATGGACAGATGAGTAAACCTACAAAAAGATCAATCCATGCACCAATAACTGGTTTTAGTTCAAATGCATAATTCGTTTCACTTGATTTTGATGGTCCCTATAATAATTCTGTTGATTATAAGTGTTACCAAAAACAACTGGCCCCTGAGAATATAATTCTAGTTTAAAGGAATAGTTCACTCAAAGGAATTTACTTACCCTGAGGCCATCTAAGATGTAGATGAGTTAATTTCTTTATTGGAATAGATTTGGAGAAACGTAGCATTACATCACTTGCTCACCAGTGGATCCTCTGCAGTAGATGGGTGCCGTCAGAATGAGAGTTCAACCAGCTGATAAAAATATGATACTAATCCAGTTATGATGATGGAGTTGTTTATTACAAACACATATTTTTAATTGATGGACCAGACTTCTTACTTGTGGATTATTGTGGTGTTGTAATTAGCTGTTTGGACTCTTATTCTGACGGCACCCATTCACTGCAGAGGATCCATAGGTGAGCAAGTGAAATAATGCAATTTATCCAAATTTGCTCCTCATCTACATCTTGGATGACCTGAGGGTGAGTGCATTTTTAGCTAATTTAAATTCTTGAGTAAACTGCAGAATTCCTTTAGGACCTCTGTTAGTTTAAAGTGTATGCATGTCATTTTGAGGCATGTGAGTGTTTGTGATTGTTTGTGTGTGTGTGTGTGTGTGTGTATCCTCATACTTTAGGCCTTTTGTTGTAGAATGAGATAGGCACTGTGCCACACACCTGCCATCAGGGAATACTTTTTTTACTTTTCTTTTTTTGATTGCCGTGGGCAACATGTCCTTGATTTCCTGGATAGATACAATCTGCCAGCCGTTGTGCCAGAGACCACAGACATGCATACACACAACTCTAATGTTATATTAATATTCAAACGCCATATTACTGCTCCGCAGCTCTCCTTCTTTCATCCTTCTGCAGACACACTTCCATAACTTTAAATGAGGCACTTGTGTTTATGTTACATCAATCAATACTTTTTCCCCCCAAAAGCAAAACTAAGGCAGGGACATTATTTAAACATGGACTTTGAACTCATTCCACGTCAAAAACACAATTAAAGTGCAGTCGGAAAGGCACTGCAGGGCAGAATAATGAACTGTTGTGGCCAACGGAGCACAGAAAATGAACTTATAATTAAGATTTCAGCATTACATTAAATCTATACATCATCCAATTGGATTTGATTTCTCCCAGGAGCATGTGAAGCAATAGCTCTTTATTATTCATAACTGCTGAAAACATGAAAACAGTCTTTTGTGGTGATGTGATGCATTTGAGGCCTAAGTATGAAATGGTGTTGACGAGAGTGGTATACAGACACAAAAGGTGACAGCCAGTGAAGAGGTGCTGCCTGTAAAAACAAGCTAACGTACCAACGGAGCAATTACCTCTCATGTCAATGATGTTTTTACAACATGTCAGAAGCTCAGCCCAGCCCTGTGAATTCCTAATATATGACCGACAGGAGAGATTTCTTTGGATTTCTTTGTTTCTCTCGCACTGATCCCTGTGTACATTGCTGCTTTTACCCAAGCCCTAAAGCTTGAATTTAATCAAAACACACTTCAGCTGCAGTATGAACCACTTTGGGGATTGGTAGGCATTATAAAAAACAGCAATTAGCTGCTAGTTTATGAAGGCAAGCCTGTTTAATATTTCCCAGGCTGATTAGCCATTATCAGCTTTGTTCAACACATATTCCTCAATGCTTATAATTACTTGATGATGCAATAACTGCACCATTATCGCACAGTAATTTTTCCTAGCTGTGATATATATTTTTTTTCCACTCAGGTTTCAAACTCATCTCTAACGTTGCTAAAATTGTTCCTTAAATTATTACGTTTTAAATCAGTTTCAAATGTTCTTTAGTTGGGCATTTCTCATAGCAATCTTAAAAAATATATATTGTTATTATATAGTCCCTTATTTCTCCATAGCACTGTTTGCATTATGGGAGTTATTCAGTCAGGCGTAATGTACAGTCATTATTGTAAAATGAACCTCGACAGAGTGGTCAGGGTCGAGATATAATGTATGTGTGTCTTTATCATTCAGAAGGGGTTTATTTTTTTTTATAATGACCAGATTAACTGTACATTATTTGATTTATTAGATTAGATTAGACAACTTTATTGTCATTGCACATGTGGGTAAACGAAATGCAGCACAGGGGAAGAAGAAATACAGCATAACATTAGGGAGGGGAGGAAAATAAAACAACACCCAGACTATGCTCCTTTGGGAGTACAGTGTGAGAACAGGAAAAACACCTCAGCAACAAAAGCACATAATCAATACACAAACACAAACATAAACATCCATTGTTTGGATATTTGCGAAGTAAAACCGATCTTTCAGCATCTGTTGTTCCAGTCTACACTAGATGTGTCTTTACTGTCATTTTTAATCACTTCAATTTATCCTTGCTGAAAAAAAGTATTAATTTCTTTAAAAAAAACAAACAAACAAAAAAAAAAACACTTAATTTGTAACTGACTTTTGAATGGTAGCACAGAAGGTTTCAAGTACAAGTGTTTTCCAAATCTTTACGGTTGTTATGTACGTATAGTGGTCTGAAAAGCTGCCTGGCGTTATGAACAAGCTCCGAAAGCCAGTTTACACAAATCTAATCTACAATTTCTTTTTTTCTTTCAGTCTGGCCATCCCTCTTTTTTCATTGGATCTCCACCTCTTCATCCCTCCAGACACTCACAGTCATGAGGATTTATGGCTCTCCTGGTGCTCTATAGATAGAGCTGACCCAGTGTCCAGAGAGGTCCTGAGACATGAAAGCCTGACCTTACTGTGCCCAGCAGGCCTCTGCACACCTGTGGGCTGGCCAGGAGGACACTGAGAATCAAATTCTCCAACCTTTCCATCCCGTCTGTCTCTCCTTCTACTCTCATAATGGCTTCTTCCTCAGTAATTCAGTAACATTTACCTTTGTGGCGTCTCCCTATGTCTACCTGAGGGACTTTCAGTTACACAGTGTGTCACACTATTTTTCAAAACTCTGAGGTGTTGTTTTGCGCTCTAGTTAAAGCCCCAAATCATTCACACCAAGAATGATCCGCACCAATATACAATAATGTTTTGTTTATTATAAGCATGGGCTGCAGTTATACTGTCTGGTGCTTTAAACATTCATTTTGATGAAGGATGGCATTAGTTGGAAAATGGAAAGTGCATTCCTGCGATATTGTTCCTCTGTGTTGATATCATTATACTTATGGACTTCAACATTCTCATAAAATTTGAATGATTATAAAAACTTAATATTTATTGTTATCAGTGTAGTTATTGTTCTTGGTGTGAATGGGCTTTAAATCCATAAACTTCTCTATTACTTCATCCTTGGCACTATCATTAGTATAAATGATTTATATAAATATTGTGTGTGTGTGTGTGTGTGTGTGTGTATAGATATATATATATATATATATATATATATATATATATATATATATATATATATATATATTATGTATTATAGATAATTTTATTAATTATATGCACATTCAGTTATAATTTTTTTCTCTATTTTTTGTTTAATAAAATTCACATCTTCAAATTTAAAAACATCTGTAACTGTCATTTACAGTATGTTCTATGCAGCTGTATAAAATCATTTGTTTGTAAGCAACACTCTTTACAGGCCCTTTTTCTCCTTTTTTTTTCCTCCAGGCCCCATGCATGACCTTTGACCTCGGGGTCAGAACAGGTTTTCAGCTTGTCAGGTCTATGAGTTGGGCTTGCTGAATTATAGTGTCATGTGTGCCAGCTGGCAAGAACCAATAAACTCCATCCCTGCATTCCTGCAGAAGACCATTAAAAACCTTTCATAATATATCAGTTACTGTGTTTTACATTGCTGCTCCGGTGCAGTTCCTCCAGGAAGGCATGTGACCAGCTCAGAGGTCTGGCAGTTTTATTTGTGAGATCTTAAAACCCTGGTGCTAAATGTTCTCTGTGGAATAAGTCCACCTTTTTGACCCCAACTTCTGCTGCAGCTTTTCAAAAGTTCTCACGTACTTCAGCAATCATTTCAAGAGACTTTTCAAAGTGTCTAATTTTGTCTTCAGGTATTTCAGATGCAAACAAAATTGCTTTTGATTTGACTTCAACAAGGTTTGAGGATTGTCTGTACCTTGTTCAGTAATTTTTGGGAATTGCAGTGGTGGAAATAATTATTTGCTGTATGATTTTCATGTCATGCTGCCACTCAGGTGACCTTTGTTCCAGAAATAAATGCAAGCAATTGTGCAAGATCTCAAATCAAATTAATATTAAAGTCAAACTCTAAAGTACTAAAAGTCAATTATCATGCATATTCTTTATATAATCATTTTCAACAAATTCAGAAAAAAGCCCTAAAGGAACATGATGGGTGAAAAATGTTCTTTTACAAAACCTTTGGGTTCCCCCACTAAACTTGTGTTTGCTCGCAGAGCTTTTGCAATAGAAATAACATAATGTGGGTGGGGGAAAAAAACAATATTTTAGTGATTTTGTGAGAGAATGCAAAGTATATTGGTTGAACACTATTGTTTTGCAAATTTTTGCAATGTTTATCAATAGTTTGAAAATTAAGTGTCCTCTTAGTTGCTGCATAATTTTCCTTAAAAATTGTATATGAAATTAATATACATTTTTATATATAGAATATATAGTATAATTATAGTGTGCAAATAGAGAGACATGTAATGCCTTCTCAGTTGCTGCTCTCTCTCTCTTTCTTCTTACTTTTCCTCTGTTTCACTCTCTCTCTCTCTCTCTCTCTCTCTCTCAATCCATCTTCTTGCTGTAACTGTGAGCCAACCTGTTGTAGCTCTTCCACACCCCCTTAAACTTTCTCCTTCAGAGGTATTTGCTTCATTCATTCACTCACTCTCTCTTTTCTCTCACACTCCTCATCCTGGGACATTGCACTACAGCGTGTGGAGTCCCATAACCTGTTCTTGGATTGGATTATTACCTGACGGATCTTCAACAGACTGGGTCTGTTTCAAGCGGGCAGCAGTTTTGCATTTGAGAGGAGGACCATGGTGCAGGGTCCAGTTGGAAAGGTGAGTGAAGGTTTCTAGACAGACTTTTCAGCCCAATGCCTCACAGTGCAGAAAGCAGTTTATCTATCAAGCTCTCTGCCAAGTTTCTCTTGTTCGTTTTCTTCTTTTGGTGCACTCTGGATTTGGGCCGTTTTCTCAGAGTGGTTCTCAACTAGTTTTACTTCATGATCCAGACATTCTTGAATGTCAGGTGGCGATTTAACACAGTACCAAACCTAGAATCAGTTTTTAATGTTTTCTTTTACCTTGTGTAGTTTTTTTTTTTTTTTCATGAGATTTCAGGATGAAGCAATGCCAGACAACCTGTCCAGGCAACATATGAATTGATTCTAAAATATTGTAGAGTTTGTAGAGAACGCATTACTTTTGATGTCAACAACCAAGTAGGAAATGTTTTCTATGTCTATTTATGTTGCAATGCTAATTATATTAGCATTGTAGTATTGTTGTTTCCCTACTAACCGCGAACCAATCAGAACAGACCATTTTGGGGTCATGACCCTTCAATTGAGAACCACTACTGCAAGTGCTCTTTTAATGTTCATTTTCTCAACAATCTACTGATCAAAGCTAGCATGATTTGACCCAAATTCATTTATTTGTTTAATGCATTGTTTGATTAGGTAATTGTAGACTCCATCCATCGTATGCTGTTCCACTCCATTTACCGCTCCATCCGACAGCTTCAATAGCCCCGCTAATGCAACTAAAAAGCCTTGAACAAAATGGTAGAGTGTGTCGGTGATGTCTCCAGCCTGATAGCTTTTTCTTCCACGCACAGGCTTTTACACGCCCCTCGAAGTCGAGCAGCACTCCAGCTTTAGTCGTAATGTCTTAGATGAACCGCATAAAGTCACTTCATTACTGCACGCTGGCGGCCTGCCTCTTCCTGCAGCTGATAAGCCTCTGCAAACAACATCCTTTCCAGCTTTTATAGTGAGCAAGTGAATATTGGGAGTATGCATTTGGATATTTGTACTAAAATAGATGTTTTGTGAGGACGTTCCTCCCACTATCTTAAAATCTTTCTTCGCTGAAGCGACATTTAAAGAATTGTGGCTTATCTCATGAACGGCTGCTTTTGAACTTTATGTTCGTTTTTGACTTAGTGCATTCACTATTATCACATTCATGGACTAAACAATTGCCATCTCTGTGTGTGTACTAGTGTGTTTTTGGACGCTTTAAAGAATTATTTTTTGTGTGTGTGTGTGATTTAGAGCTGCAGGCATAATCTTCTGCGAAGTGGCTGTGTTCAGAAATGACTAACAAACAGCAGGGTTTGTGGAGAGAGCAAAAGGGGGCTTGGGTCGGCTCCTGTACTTACATAATCCTTCTAAGTACACAACACTCACCTCTCCGGTCGGCCTGCGCTTATGAGATTACATTATTTGCTGCATGACTTTGCTGTATGCAAGTTGCTGTGCAGCAGGCATCAGAAAAATATCCCTTGAGTCATGCTGGTAGCACCTTCCTTTCTGTGCGTTGATGCGAATTATCGCTTGTTAAATCAGGTTCATTCATAAATCGCACAATCAGACGGAGGCCTCAAAAGTGCAGCAATTCAAAAAGTCTTATCTGCCCCGTCCAGAGTACCGGAGTCCATGAAAAGTCAGGTAAACTGACTGCAGTACAGAAGTGCTTGAGGTTACATGCTCAAACAGGACTGAGTTTGAATGGTATGTGTCGAGCTCATGGCCCTGAAATTTCTTGATGAAAAATCTGGCTGTGTTCCACTGCATCTGATAGGAAAACATACCTTCTTCCCTGATTTTGTATGCTGAGGGTGTCTGACCTGCATGGACGTGTCCGTGATCATAATAAAAAGTTTTAGCACTATGTAAAAATGCTTTATGGACTCCCATGTGCACCCAAGAGAAGTTTGTTAAAGTCATCGAACCCTTGCAGCTGCATTAATTTTGTGGACTGTCAGACTTGTCCCTGCACATTATAAGTGGCAGTTGTGCAGTAAAGCATTGCATTAGCATGGCTGTGGCTTCTGCACAGCTTGACAGTGCTGGCTGTTGGCTGAGCAGAGACTCTGTAGTTGTAATATCCCCCACAGATGTAACCTGACAAAGCCGCAGCGGCTCTGTGCAAGATCATTGACTCCGTATGGTGTGTAGTTAGTTAGCGCAGTATTCGGAATGACAGCGTTTATTTGGCTAGGAAGCTGTTCACCTGTCTGACACCCCTGGATTTTGCTTCAAGAGCTTTCACAGTTTGAAATTAGTTTTGATTTTTAAAGGATGAAGAGATTTAGCCATAATTAACGCTTTGGAGATTTAGTTTTCAGTTATGTATTCTGTTGGTCCAGGATTCCCAGCTCCTCATCTACAGATGTATCATCACGTTGTGAGATATATCCTGTCACAATAACTAGAAATAAAGTATTTGTGACATATAAAGTGACATTATTAGATATTAAATCACAATTATTGCATATAAAGTGACATTGTGAGTTATTAAATCAGAAATATGACACATAAAGTCACATTGTGAGTTATTAAATAACAATTATGGCATATAAAGTGACAAAGTGTGAGATATTGAGTCAGAAATATGACAAGTCACAGTTATTCAATATAACTCAATATAAGTCATATTGTGAGATATTAAATAATAAATTATTAAATAAAAGGACAATGTGAGATATTAATTCACAGTTATGATCTATAGTCACATTGTAAGATATTAAATCAGAATTATGGCATGTTAAGTCATATTGTGTGATATTAATCGCAAGAAAAAAAGTCGCAACAGTGATAGTGACAATCTCAAGAAATAAAGATATTATTGTGACATAAAGTCACAATCACAAGAAATATTCACAATTATGACAGCACTGTGAGATATAAAGTCACACTGTGAATTATGATATAGTCACATTCTGAGATATTAATCACAAGAAATAATGTTTCAATTGTGATATTCACAATCAAAAGAAAATTATAACACAGTCACATTGTAAGCTTTTGTAGGATTGTATGATAAAGCCACAATTTCATATAGTTATCTGTGAAAAATCATTTTGGAAAATAGTTCTGAGATATAAAGTCACACTGACAAGGTGCTTTTGTGTGACTACTTCCAAAGTATGACGGACTTGGCAATTTCTTGATACATTGGTAAAGACCTAATTTTCCTTTCAGATAAGATAATTTTAGACAAAAGGATTTTTGGACAAGTTACATCAAAGAATTGGTGTCCTTGAGGGGAAACTCATCCATCTTTTTAAAACTTCTAGAACCTTCTGTCCTGAAAGCTGTTCTGTTCTGGAATTCTTGACTCAGAATGACTGTACTTGAATGACAGGATCAGTATTCTCACCTTACGCTGTGGATCACACACAGACATGAATGTCAATGAGTAGTCTAAGCCTGTTAAGTTGAACTACACACTTGGTGTCTTTCACAAAGGTCAGGTTTGTTGTGATACTCTGACCTCAATGTCAACTACGCTGTGTGATGTAACCTGCTGAAAGTGCCGAGTCACTGTCATTGTATTGTTAAACATTTTGTGTTCTCACCACAAATTTTGTGGTCTCACCACAAAATGTGCAGCAGGCATCTATGTGAAGAGGCATCTATAAATATATCAAATTTCACCGGTTTTATTAATGCTGTTACTTAGATGCTTAAGGTGGTTTCCAATCATAGTCCACAGTTTTCAGAAACAACCCATAGGTGGTCTTATCATATGGAATCAGATAAGTGATCACTGGTTTCCTCTTAAATTTACATTAAATTTAATTATCCAAAGCGACCTACAGTGCATTCAGGCTATACATTTTTATATCAATTTTTATATCAATATTTATCATGTGTTCCCGGGGAATCGAAACCCCAACCTTGTGCTTCATATCGCAATGCTCTACCAATTGAGCTAAAGTAACATTTGACCAAACAAAATAAAATTTGTCATTATTTACTTGTTTCAAACTTGTTTGACTTATTTTGTTCCATAGAACACAAAAAGAGATGTTTAGCAGAATGTTTAGGCTGCACTTTTCCATACATTGAAAGTGTAGTTTTTTAAAATAGTTTTAATGGTCTCACCAAGACTGTATTTAAGTGTTTTTAATACAATGAAAATAGTCATATTGTGAAATATTATTACAATTTAAAAGTCTGTTTTATTATATTTTTTAAATATTCCTGATAGCAAAGCTGAATTTTCAACAGCCATTACTCCAGTCTTCAGTCTCTCATGTTCCTTCTAGAACTCATTGTTTATTTGATATAGAGATGTTTTGTAACATTGTAAATGCATTTACTGTCACTTTCGATCAATTAAATGTACCCTTGCTTGGAAAAAAGTATTCGAAATCTTACCAACCACAAACATTTGAATGCTAGCATAAGTAAGCCTGTAATTCAGTTTATATGTGCATATTCAAATATGTTTTAATTAGTTTTTGGGACCTTGCCAACCTGAGGTTTCTATCCACATTCATGACGTTGAAAAGAAGCAGTCTGTTAAGCATCTCTTTATGTGTTCCACAAAAGAAAGAAAACCATCCAGTTCTGGAACAACAAGGTGTAAAAGATGATACAATTATCATTTTAAGCTTAACTATTCCTTATTATTGTACAGAAGATCCCTCTGTTGAATTTAAATATGTGACACACTGAGAGGAATAAACCTCTTGGTAGAACTTCAACGTACAGTACAGAACTTTATTAACCTTAAACAATTACCTTTTGTTTGAATAATACCTGTCTCTATCTAAGTGCTATTCATTTCTTAACCGGCGCTCAGCAGGCCTGCACAGCCATATCTGACAGGATAAATGTGCCGGATTACACAGGCGATTTTCAGTCGAGATTCAGTGATTACACTGACTCTGCTAACAGAATAGATCAAAACGATTATTCTGAATGTGTGTATATGCATATGTATGACGATACTGATCTCTCTTCCTCTGTTTTACAGATAAAAGGGAGAGAGCGTAGCAGCTAAATAAAGTGGAGAACAAGCCCGTCTTAAGACATCAGTCCAAAGAAGAGGATCTGCCGGCAGAGAGATAAGAGGGGGAGGACAGGGAACGAAAGAGAGAGTTGGAGGACGAGAGAGAGAGAGAATGGGATATTGCGGCATGTGGATCTTCCTCTTGTCCCTGTCTCTCTTCTATCAAAGCGCCACTGCAGAGGCTGAAGGTAGACTGCTGACTCACACTTTATCTACATGTGATAGGGCCTCTTCAGTCCCCAGTCAACTGCCAATATACCGCCCTTCAATCAATCACACTCTGAAAAGGTTGCAGGCAGGGTCCAAAATGAACACTTGCCAAGCACTAAATGCGGGTAAAAGTTGGTGAGCAACTAAAATTTAGTTAAACTCAGTAGACTTAATGATATACTGTACAACCTTTTGTTTTAGGATTCGAGTTGCAGGTGAAAAATAAGGAAACCTTCCAAGAAGAATAAATTATATATGTTGTAAATTCTTTTATTTTTCTATAGTTCTTGCTTCGACTAGCATTTAAACAATTTTTACTCCAGAATTTCATACAAATTGTTTTTAAAATGATATGTAGCTAAGTTAATATGCTAGATCCTAGTTGATAAGTTGGACCAGACAAATACAGTACATATGCTAAAGTTAGACAACAGAAACACCTTAGATTATTTTATTTTATTACAGTAGTTGAATAATGAATCACATATTAGCTTATCTATTCAATTGAATTATATTATTTTTACATTTTATTTTATTGGTTGAATAAATCATCAGTTACTTCCATATCAGTGCTCATATGAGTACATTTTCATTTAATTTTATTTTATGTTACTTTTACTGATGTCATACTGTAATATTTTCATCCTGTAACCCCCCCCCCTTTACTCTATATTTAGTTATGTATTTGTAATTGCATATTTTAATATAATGTTTTTATTAAAATAATAATTATTAGAATAATCAATTACTTCAATGCCAGTGCTTTTTGTCTATTCAAATTGTATTTTTTATTTATTACTTGAATAATTAATCAATTACTTCAATGTTTTACTTCAAGCATTTTATCTCTTACATTTTTAATAAGATTAATTATTAATCATTAATCAGATTAATCAGATAAATAGATTTTTCCCTATTGACGTTCTTCTTTTCCTATTTTTAATTTTATTACTTTATTTTATGAATTGAATAATTAATGAGTAACTTCCATGTCAGTGCTTACCTTTTTAAATCGTTTTATTAAATTTTACGTTTACTGCCGTCAATCTGAACTATTTTTCTCCTGGAAAAGGCCCCCAGAAATGTTTTTGATGAATCTCCACACCCTTACTAATGTCTTATGTTGCATGAAGTTTAGCAATAGGGAAGTCCGTCTTCAATCATGTCCATGTGTGTCTGTCTGCACACCTGAAGAGACTGTACAGGTGGAGTTGAAGTGGACACAGAGTTCTTTCCACATGTGTCCTGCTGAGTCAGCAGGTTCTGTCTGCGGCCCATCTGCACACCTCCTGCTGCTTGATACCTTTGGTTTGAGCCTTTTAGATAAATCACTGCACCCCTCTCTGATTTCCATCACCACAGATCCGTCTGCAAAGAAATCAGTGTCTGCGTGTTTATGTTTCACCTTGAACTGTGTGTGTGAGGGAGAGAGAGAGACAGAGTGGGAGAGAGCGAGAATGTGAAACATATTGAATTCACGCAGGATGGTTTTAGAGTAGTCTGTCAGGACCAATTACGGACTGAGGCTCTAATGCCCTGAAACACTGTGATTTTCCACACCTCTTCAAAATTGCTGTTTGCAGTGACAGACACTTGACTATGAAATGGAAAGAATGTACTTACCAAGGTCCCGTCCTTGTACTCTTTCAGTATCACATATGCCTTATGTCGAAATCCTGTTAAATCTACTTTAAAAGCACGAGTCATCTAACCCTGCTAATCAACTCTTATAACTGTAAATACACATGCAGTCACTTTTCATTGCTGTCAAGGCCTTGTTGTCATGGTAATGGCCTGCCAGATGGTTTAAAATTAAGTAAATGTTTGCTTTATAACCTTATTTCTTGACTGACTTTATGAGTCAGCACTGAACCGAGCTTTTTTAAGTTGTACCATGTTAAACCACATCATCTTCACAGGCTGAGGATTTTAATCTAGCGGCAGATGACTTTAGTGTAATCCTCTACGCACATAACTGCACGGTCTGTGATGAAGAGTCTGTCCTGACGTGCCAGTGCTGCATTGTTGCAAAATAGTGATACTAAATAATTCCCTTAGACTGAGTTTCAATATAAACACTAAGAAAATACACTGCTCAAAAAAAAAAAAGTAAAGGAATATTTCGTTACAGTATAACACCAATACTGTTCGAAATCGCTTATTCAGCTACAGGTGCCATCTTCTGGTGCTACGTGGGAACCCCTCATAGTGCATTATGGGTATTCTCTTGCAGTTGAGTGCACATTTGTGCACACTCGTTATTGCGGTGCATTATGGGATTGAACATTTGCACTTGATAACATCCACTATGGTTTTGTACACCACTACAAATGGCTGTGCCCTCAAATATCGCCAGATTTAAAGGGGTTATGGACTGTGAAATCTGAGAACAGTACAAAATTAAAAAAAAGGCAGTTCATGACCACTTTAAGGGTTTAGGGGAAGATTCCGGACACAGCCAAAGTAATTTAAACGTTCCAGTTAGGAAGCATAAGTGATTGTGAATCAGTTTCACCTACTTTGGTGCTTTGGTTCACCAACAGGTGTGCTGGAGAGGCGACGGCAAGACAACCCCCCAAAATGTGAATGGTTTTGCAAGTGCTGGTCACAGAAAATTGCTCTCTCCTTATCCTTCCTGACGGTTTTGTCCCTAGTTTCGTGTTATGTTAGGGAGGTTCTTACTGCTTGTAGCTTAAGGCTGTGCCTGCAACCCAATTAGGTTGCACAGGTAGTCCAGCTTCTCCAGGATGACACTTTCATAAATGCTGATTCAAGAAGATTTATGTGTCTTCCAGCACATACTCAAGAGCATGGATGAGATACTGAGAGATGGTCTGTAGCACAAGAAGAGCTGCACAGGGCTGTAAAAGAGCAAAGTCCCAACAGTAGGACCAGCATCTGCTCATTTGTTTGAGGAGGAACAGGAGGAGCACCAGAGTGTAGTGCAACAGCACTCAAAAATTGACCTCCAGCAGGCTGCAATATTCCATTTGTTGTTACTAACAACATCAAGTACATCAAACATTACATTGTGTCAAGATTTCCCAAACAAGGGTTTGTGAGGGAACTGCAGGGAGTTTGTTTGTTTAACAAAACAGGAGAATTAGGGAATATCAGTTAATTATGAATAATTTATTGCTTTTGTGTGAATAAAATGTGACCATGCAATCAATAAAAAGCAACTGTAGTCTGATTTCCAAGTATTTTGAAATGTAATCAAATCTAATTACAAGCATTTAATGTTTGGAATCTGATTACGTAATCCAGATGACATGTAACTATTTACTACCCAGCGCACTGCCACGAGCTCTCTGATGCCCTGATCTGGGTCTGGGAGAAGATCTCCAAGGAAAACCATCCACCATCTCATCAGGATCATGAATAACCAATGATTTTCAGTGTGATTTTGAATCCAGCCCTTAGTGGGTTGATAAATTTGGTTTCCATTGACCATCCTGTCATTTTGTAACATGTATATATAGATGGTTAAAGGGCATTCTGAATGCAGTGTTCACCCCTGAATTAAGATGCTCGGACTGAGAGAACAGCTGCCAAATACAGATCTTTCCATTCCGTCTGTCCTCATCTCTCTGCCACTGGTTGAATGCCTCTAGACCCTCAGCATTGCCTGCAGAGAGTATCCTCACTGGACTGTTAAAGTTTGCTTTTGATGAACTTCCCTATTGCATGAAAGCAGTTTTCTCACTTAGAATGCTGTATATGAGCGATAAATCACTAAAGCCCATAGTGTTTGTTCCCTTCTGATATAGGTGACACAGATTTTCCCAACTCTGTGCCGCAGCTTTTCCTGAAATGAGACTGAACTTTTTATGTAGTTCCTGCCAGAGGATCAATAACATTGTGCTGTTTAACGCTGTAACGAACGTTAAAACTCCATACTCATCGGGAAGAAGGAGGCGGGAACCGGCGCACAATCAAAACATTTTAATTATTCAAAATAAACACAAACCAGCGCACCAGCCCCTCACGGCCGACTGGTGCGCATAAATAAAAAGCCAAAACATAAAATAATGTCCCAGGCCTGGTCCTCTCTCGTCCTTCACGGTCGTCACTCCAGTTTTATATCCTTCCATCTCCTACGTGGGACTCAAGACCGGCGGTGGGGCGCAGGTGTAGCTCATCTCCAATCACTACACCTGGCCTCACTCCTCGTTCCCACGCCTCTCAGCCCCGCCCCACTCGCCACATACCCCCATCGCCCCTCGCAGGCCGGGGGGTACCCTCGAGACTGCGCTCTACTCCCCCCCCCCCCCCTTCCCTCCGGGGGGGACCGCTCACGGGGACCTGCAGGAACCTGGGGGTAGGACAGACGAGGCGAGAGAAAAGGAGATGGAAGGAGGAGCGACAGAGACGAGAGAGGGGAGAGAGGAAAAAAAAAAAAAAAAAATCCGGTTCCCAGACGCACTGCTGCTCGGCCCTCCACCAGCTGGGTGATCTCCTCCGCGGTGCCTGGCGGTGGCACTGGACGGCCCTCGGCGGACGGCGCGACACTCCTCCGCCGCCCGATGGACGGCGACGGCTCCTCCGATTTTGGGCAGCGGCAGGAGTCCCCCGTTCCCTGCCCCTCCGGATTCCGTCACGGAGGCGGCAGGCTCCGGCCCCCTGGCGAACGGCGCCGACTCCTCCGCTCCCTCACGGACGGCAGCCGCCCCTCCTTGTCGTGGGCGGTCGGCAGCGAGCTCGCCCGTCCCCGGCAACTCGCTCCAGCCCACCGCCTCGAGCGTCCCTGGCGGCACCTACCTCGCCTGCTCGAGGGCACCGCGGATTCACCACAGCGGCGAGGGATCTTCAGCAGCGCGTCCCTCCTTCTCCCGGGGTTCGGCACCACTGTAACGAATTAAAACTCCATACTCATCGGGAAGAAGGAGGCGGGAACCGGCGCACAATCAAAACATTTTAATTATTCAAAATAAACACAAACCAGCGCACCAGCCCCTCACGGCCGACTGGTGCGCATAAATAAAAAGCCAAAACATAAAATAATGTGCCAGGCCTGGTCCTCTCTCGTCCTTCACGGTCGTCACTCCAGTTTTATATCCTTCCATCTCCTACGTGGGACTCAAGACCGGCGGTGGGGCGCAGGTGTAGCTCATCTCCAATCACTACACCTGGCCTCACTCCTCGTTCCCACGCCTCTCAGCCCCGCCCCACTCGCCACAAACGCATATAGTTTTGTTTCCAGAGCTCCATTGTTTTTTGATGCTATAATAGCGTCTGTCATCTTGTGATGGTTTGACAAAAAAAAAAGAACATTTCAAAGCATTCTTCTGAGAGTGAGTTTGAGCTGTGCTGAAAAGCTTGGGATGTACTTGTCTTCTATGATTTGGTTTATTTCAGGTGTGGGTGTGTGAAACTACGTTCTCTCATCTGTGAGATCTGGCTGTACATTGTCCGCTGCTATCAAGTCTAATCTACAGTAGAACTGATTAGCTCCTGCCTAACACAGCTCATCTTTGGAGAGTTATCTGATTCAGAGGACATCTGCAGTCCACTTAGTGCCAGCCATTACAAGTTTCACAGTGATTGTGCAATCACCTCATGACCAAGGCCACATTTGCACCAATCAAAGACAGAAATAAATGAATATTTGGATGCAGTTTAAGGATGCACACTACCAGAAAAGAAGCTCAGAAAACATCCTGAAATTGTAGGTCATATGAAACCATAACAAGCACTGGATGACTGTACTTTTCTTCTGATCAGGACTTAGTCTGTTCTTGTTTAATGTGGTTTCTAAAGTGCAGGTCACTTGGCATAAATCTACCAGCTCTTAAAATCTATATTTTCTCTGAGTCTGCACTGCCATCTAATGGTGTTCAAGAACATTGTTGTTGAGTGTGAAGAAGAAGGCCTTGATAAGAATGAGGTTGCACTCTTCGAAATATAAATCAGCTCAGTTCCTGAATTTTATTGAAATATGATGCAAAAGTGGAATTTAATTTAATATTAAGGATAACTAAAATAAAATCAGGAACATTCATGTTTGATTGATTTTTGAGAGTAGTTTAATTTAAATAATTGTGATAAAACTTTATTTAATGCAATAACATTAATTAACAATGTGCAATACATTTGTGACAGTGTAACGTTAGTAAAAAATAATGTAAATGTAAAAAATTAGCAATGTAATGTTTATTGTTACTTGTTAGCTCAGGTCTATTAAATCATTTTAACAGATACAAATTTTGATTTTAGTAATGTACTAGTAAATGTTGAAAAATTAACATTAACTGAGATAATACATATTTTGGAACAAGTTGAACCTTACTGTAAAATTGTTCATTACTATATGCAAAAATTATTATTATTATTATTATTATTATTATTATTATTATTATTATTATTTATAGTATCAGCTATATATTTTTTAATTGACATATTCTAATTAATCAATATTTCAAAGGTTACCTAACAACAAAAATATATTTGATTCAAATATTATTTAAATTAATTCATTTGTTTTCATTAATAAATTAAATTTATTTATTAATTCAAACTAATTAATAAAGCATTAAATTAATTTAAAGAATTCTCTAATTTAACAGAAATAGTCTTTTTTTTTAAGAGACTTGTAATAGACAATATAATATAATTCTGAAGTTCATCTTGCTGTCAAACCAATTCAGCCTTCTGTGGTGTGTACGTGTCCAATCCCCCTGAATTATGCCTCACTTTCTCAATATGAAATATTAACCATCTTATTAGAACAATTTTATTTATAAAGCCATGGTAAAATAAGATGATAAAAGATCTTTTGTTTTTCAGTATGTCGTACAGCCATGCCTGCTGATATTGTGTTCCTGGTGGATGATTCCTGGTCAGTGGGTCCCACCAGCTTCCAGCAGATCAAGGAGTTCATAGCACACTTCATCCGAGCCTTCCAGGGAAGTGTGGTTGGACAGGAAGGCATTCGCTTTGGAGTGACTGTTTATTCAGACTTGCCCAGGTCAGTATACTGTACATACTGAGGCGGGTTAGTGTTTGCACATTGGAGAGATGATTTCTGCTATGAAAATGATTATGAAAGAATAAAACACTATAATCTATAATATGTATATTCCTGACCTCAGTTAGCACAAATTGACTGCTTGAATACTCCATGCATCTGTCCTTGTTTAGGATGCGTATAGCTCTGACGGATTATTCGACTGTGGAGGAAGTGCTGAGAGCAATTGAGGAGGTGCCCTATGAGGGAGGCAACAGCCGCACCGGCTTGGCATTGGAATTCCTGGTTGAGTCTGTGTTCAGTCCTTCTATCATCAGAGACAATGCCCCAAAGGTGTGACACTTCAATCACAATCACTTCAAAACACCTTTTTCATGCTTAACCCAACTGTGAGAGAAAAAGACCCACTTTAAACTGCAAAGTTGGCACAGATGCTGCATTATAAGTGCTTCATAAATACAAAAGACAAGTTCACAACCAACAAAACCCATGTTAGAGGCACAACAGAGAGATTTTAAAATGGCTTTTATATGACATTGCATATTTACCTCAAATTTTAAGCGCCTTAACACGACAATCAGTTTGTCCACACTGACCACAATTTGCTGCACGATATGACACAATCACAGCCAATCAGTGGTCAGGGCTACACGCTTAAAAATAAAGATTCCAAAAGGGAGTAATTCCATAGAAGAGCATTTTTTGGTTCCCTTTCAGTGAACTGTTCTTAAAAGAATTTTTTTTTTATCTAAAGAGCCTTTTCCCACTGTACCCTTAAAAATTACATTTCCAAAAGTAGATGCCATGCCGTATAGAAGAACCATTTTGGTTGTCTAAAGAACCTTTCAGTGAACAGTTCCTAAAAGAATCATTTTTTTCTTAGTTTAGAGAACATTTCAGTAGTCTGAAGAGCATTTTTTTCACCATAAAGAATCTTTTGTGGATTGGAAAGGTTCCATGGATGTTAAGGTTCTTCATGAAACTATAGATGCCAATAAAGAACCTTTCGTGTTAAGACTGTATAAAGGGCCCTTCGTTGAATAGAAAGAGTTCATGGATGTTAAAGGTTCTTTATGGAAGCATAGAGGTCAATAAATAGTGCACCTAGCATCATGATGCATGAATATAAACCAATCAAATGACAAATTCATGCTGCTCGTATGGTTTTATTTGCCCCTCGATACTGAATCTCAGTGATATCTGTACATTTTTAAAACTGCATCAAAAGTATTGAAATGCTACATTTCCAAATAAAAACATCTTGTCACATATACACAGAACAACCTTCTAATTATATATCTCAAAGAGCTGCACCTGCAATCACTCCATTGGTTCTGTCAGGACATCACGTCCTGCGCTGCAGTGCACACACTCTGCTCCGCAGTGTCCCACCCATCCTAATTTAGGTCTCGATTAGGATTCCAAACCGCACACAGCTGCTGGTCTTACCGTAGAGCACCTGCGTGAAGAAATGAGCGTGCGTTTATAATAAACTGCAGAGATTTCACCTTTTATTAAACCTCTCATCAAATACTGTACATACACTGTAATGGCATGCTAGCGTAGAGTGCATAAAGATGAAGCCAGATGCAGCGCGACCAATGCTGGTGAACTTTAGGTGACCCAGGAGATGTTTCCTTTTCAGAATACTCATTTGTAAGTGTAAGCGACTTTGCAGGTTTGGATCTGCTGCGGTTGGGGAATTATGTATGCAATGAGATGATAATTCATGCTGTGTGCTTTCAAGGGCATCAGTATCAGCGTGATGCTTTTAATGGCAGATTGAGTCCTCTAATAAAAATTCACACTTTTGGGTGGATTATATGAAAGCTGACAAGAAAAAGTCCCAATCATATTTCACACCAAAAATCAAAAGAAAAAAAAAAAAATCTGCATAAAGACAATAATGTTGCTGTTTTCAGTTTTTTTATTATAATTTTTTTTACATTATATTTTTCATGACATAAAAGCATATTTCACCTCTCAGATTACTGTAATGCATTATGGTAATATATTACATTAACACTTATTTGAAAATGATTGTTGAAAATAATAGCAATAGCAAAAGTAAGTGTTGATGCATTTTGTAACTAAAATTAGGGTGAAAAAAAATGCCTGATTGTCCTGAAAATGTCACAATGCAAAACTGTAATGTTCCTACTATAAATATTGGCTCCATGTTCTATAAGCAAAATATAATAAAAAAAAATTTCTGTTAACTTTATTTTACAGTCTTTATTTTTTGCTCTGAAAGTGTCTTTGTATTTCTGTGGTTGATATGTCCAGTTCATTAAATGTAGTTTTTCCCCAAGTATTAAGACATTAGACAAAAAGAAAGCTAATTTTAAGGACCATTAACCCTTTTTTTTTTGCATTGTGACAATTTTAACTGCAAATGAGAACACCTGAGAAGAGATGATGCTGACCCTAAAACAAACAGAACTAACAAATATCGCTACAAGTGTATTAACAGCAATTATTATATGATACAGTCAATGTTCATCTTGTCTGGCTGACTATGTCTTGTATAAATTTTTCTGAAAAATCCTGTCATATGCACACAAACTGACAGTCACCACTTATAAGCTACCACTAAATATTGTAGAAACGTAATTTTCTGTAAAGTTGCTTTGTAATGATTTGTATCTTAAAAAGCGCTATACAAATAAACTTGAATTGAATTGAACTGAATACAGGTGCATCTGAAAAAATTTGAATACCATTGAAAAGGTCTTTATTTTTGGTAATTTAATTAGAAAATGCAAATTTTCTTATATTCTTAAATCATTGCACACAAACTGAAATATTTCAAGAGTGTTTTTTTATTTTATTTTTTTATTCTGATTGTTACGACTTATAGCTTAGGGGAAAAAATAGAAAAATTAGAAAATTCCATTTCGAGCTTGATTAGTTTGATTAATTTTGAATATAAATACTGGGTAGCTCTTGGGCTAGTTTAGAACATCATTTACCACAATTATGGGAAAGACTACTGACATGACAGTTCTCCAGATGACAATCATCAACACCCTCCACAAGGAGGGGAATCCACAGACGGTCATTGCTGAAAGGGCTGGCTGTTCAAAGAGTGCTGTATCAAAATATATTCACAGAAATTAATGAAGCAGTAATTTGTGCAAAAGGAGCCCCAACCAAGTATTGAGTGCATAATTAAACCTGCTTTGGAGATCCTGAACATTTCTGTTTTGTAATTTTTTTTATTTTTATTGATTGATATTTGAGACAATATTCAAATTTTTTGAGATACTGAGAAATTTTCATTTTCCTATGCTGTAAGTCATAACCATCAGAATTAAAACAAAAAGCTCTTGAAATATTTCAGTTTGTGTGCAATGAATCTAGAATATAAGAAAGTGTGCTTTTTTAAATTCAATTACAAAAAATAAAGAACTTTTCCATGATATTCTAACATTTTTTTAGATGCACCTGTAAGCTCATATTTGATTGTTAGATTCACCCTTTTGCATGTTGGGAAAGGAACACTAAAGCATAACTTTATGTTTTTCTTTCTCTTTTTTTTTTGGGCTCAGATTGCTGTTCTGATCACTAATGGCCAATCAGATGATCCGGTGGATGGTCCAGCTAAAGCTGTAACAGATAGTGGGATTTCCCTGTTTGCTGTGGGTGAGTTGAAACTTTCTATTCATGTCACAAGTGTTTGTGTTGTAGTTTGAATGGTCATGACGCATCTGTACTATCTCATGTTTTGACGTGTGGCTCAGAGTAACTATAGTGCAGTGATTTACACTGAAGGGTTATATTGGTGAACAAGGCAAGACATAAAACAAGTGTATGTTTGTGTGTGTCAGCCTTGTTTCCTCGACTTTTTTCACGCTCTTTCTGTTTCGACGCCCAGAGTGCTGAAATAATTATGGCTCATTACCCGGTGGCCGACTAATTGCTGTAATTTTTCATCAAACCCATTCCTCCTTGTCCCCCTTCATCACAAACACACTCACACACACTGACACCATGTCCTGCCTTTCTAATCAGTTTTCCCAGAGAGATGTGAATATATCAGGGCGTCTGACACATCTTTGAGACACATGTTCAGCAGCGTGACGTGCCGTGACGTTCTCCCATCATCACTTAACAGCTGATACACTGTCTGATAACACTTCAGAAGGCCTGAGACATTTCTCATTTCTATACACACACACAAACACACACAGCCTCCGTGTTATAACTATTTTAAAATAAAGTTTTGACATAGTGGTTAATGAATAGTAGTGGTGCTCATATGGGCGATGAAGGTTTGAGTTTGGCCTGCAGCACGCCCTGTTTGCATAATATATAAAAAATGATGATGTCAAACTGTGTAGAATCGGTGTTAATTTGGCTGGTTTTGTGTGTCCGTCAGGGGTGAGGAACGCCAATCAGGCTGAGATGAGAAAAATCGTCACCGAGCCCCATGAGGAACATCTGCTGCTCAGCCCAGATTTCTCCTTCCTGGAGAACCTTCTGCCCAAACTGTCTCGTCGCATCTGCTTCACTGCTTCAGAACCTCCCCGACCTGTTAAGCAAAAGCCAGCAGGTAAAACCACTGAAAGTTTTGCTAATGAAAAACGAAACATATCTTGATTGTAACCAAAGGTTTTAGTTGCAGTCATTACAGTTCAGCTTCTCTAAACTCTCACCTCCTTGGATACTTTTGCTCCCTTAGACAAGCTTTTCTGAAGATACCATACAAATAAATGGGAGAACACTTTACTTAAAGCTTTGATATATAATATCTGTTAAAAAGTAGTTATAATGCAATAATTTTGCCTTGTAAAGAAAGCACTGTATAATGCATTGCACAAGATCATGAATAACTGTAACACAGTTAATACATTATATATTATACATTACACTTATCAATTTATCGTTACACTATGCATTTAAAATTTGGTTATAATTATTTACATAAAGATATTATAAATTGCAAAGCACATTTACGAATAATTATAATGCATTATACCGTTAACTAACCCTTTATAATGCATTATACATAATGCCTTTAAGTAAAGTGTAACTCTGGTTTATTTTCAGTAAAATGCACACAGTTAGTCATTATGTAGTTAGTTTTTTCTTTGTCTGATTGTTCTAGATACAACAATGTTAAATCAAACAGCATTCTATTTCTGACATTAATGTGTGCATAAATGCATAATAGATTCACCCAAGTGACCTGTCGTTTTTACAAATTGTTAAATCATTTCCATAATTCCACAGATACATAACTGAATTGGATTAGAAATTGCAAAATAATGTCTGATAATGTATCAGGCAGCAACGGTTCTCAGTGAATAGCTAATTCTGTCTTATCCTGTGTGCTGTTCTGTCTGCTGTAGCGGTGGAGAGGATAGTAGGACCTAAAGATCTGCAAGTGAGCGAGCTGAGTTACAGCTCTCTGCAGCTGACCTGGAGTCAGGCCACAGGAGACGTTACCGGCTACAGGCTGCTCATCACCCCTGTGTCTCCAAAGGGCCATCTGCTCCCGGCACAGCAGAGACAGGTGAGACACGGTCACCTGTGCATATATACACCCCATGCAGCGGAGCACAGCAGATGGACCAGTTTTCTTTGTGGCAATAAGCTAATATGTTTTCTGTGTATTTTCAAGTGTGGTCTGTTCAGAATATATTCTTTTGTTTTTGTCTCTCAGATTGATCTGAAGGGAGATATTAGTAGTGCTCCAGTAACCGGGTTGAGTCCTAAGACTGAGTACTCCCTCACTTTACATGCCATCTATCCTGGACGCATTGGAGAATCTGCCAATATTACCACAGAAACCAGTGCGTTTTGAAATTTACACACTAAAAATGTCTCAAAGCGTGATAAATGATTTATTTGTATGCAAGCTTTCCCAATGCAGTGTCCCAGCGTGCATGTGCTTTCTTTTCAGCTGTTCTGCCACCGGTTTCCAACTTCCGTGTGATTGAAGAGGGACTGTACTCTTTACGTCTGGGATGGACGCCTTCACTTGGAAAAGTGGATACATATAAAATTTCTGTTCCAAGAAGTGAGAAATCAATGCACACTCTGAGACAGAATATTAGATATTTTAAAGATGTTGTTTTTTAAGAAATTCCTTCATTTGTTCTCAGCGGACAGACCCGGCCTCATTTATGATCAGATACTGTCGGGTGATGCCTCCTCTCACGTGATCGACACTTTAGAAGAGGACAAGGAGTACACAGTTGATATCTACGCCATCTACCCAGAGGGCCTCAGTGAGACTGTATCTGTCACCGGGAAAACTTGTAAGTCTGTCATCTGTTTGGTTCCTTTTATAGTATAGTTTCATCTGATGCCTCGTGTACAAAATCTGCCCTTCATAATAATACAGTACCCTAGTGATGGCATTGGAAACTTTATGTACTGTACCACAGCACTGAATAATCATCATATCTCTGTACCATCAATGTATTAGGAACTTAAATTTGGTAGTCTAACAAGGTTTGTGCAATGGTGTTTGTCTAAAAAAAGGAAAGTGCTTCCTATTTAGACTTCCTATTTCATGCCCACTTCATATACACACATGATAGTTTTTTGTTGATATTTTGTTTACAAAATATCAACAAAGGGGGAAGTCGTGGCCTAGTGGTTAGAGAGTTTGACTCCTAACCCTAGGGTTGTGGGTTTGAGTCTCGGGCCGGCAATACCACATCTTAGGTGCCCTTGTGCAAGGCACCGAACCCTCAACCGCTCCCCGGGCGCCGCAGCATAAATGGCTGCCCACTGCTCTGGGTGTGTGTTCACAGTGTGTGTGTTCACTGTGGTGTGTGTGTGCACTTTGGATGGGTTAAATGCAGAGCATGAATTCTGAGTATGGGTCACCATACTTGGCTGTATGTCATGTCACTTTGTCACAAAACATTAAGGATAAAACAGCATATTATTCACACACATATGTATATTATAATTATAAATACATACAGTTTAATGTTGTGCTTCAGTACTGTATGGTTTGGGAATAATAATAAGAATTGTTATTATTATTATTATTATTATAAGTAGTTTATTATTATTATTGTAATGATATTACCATTTATTAAAATCTTTATTGATGATAATAATAATAATAATGATAATTGAAGATTTTTTGTATTAAATTGTTTGGCTTGTAATTATTGTGTGTATTATTGGTTTAACCACTAGATGGCAGTGTAACACATCTTCATGAAGAAACCTTTAACATAAAATATAAAAGGCCCTCTTGTGTTTTATTTCTTTCTTTATTTTCGGTTCAGCTTGCATTATCATCCTATTAAAAACGTTATCCTTCGGTGTGTGTTGCAGTGAAACTGGTGCCAGTTGATAAACTGCTGGTGCAGAACGCCACAACAGACACCGTTCAGGCCCGCTGGTCTTCTGTCAGAGGCGCCACAGGATACAGACTCACCTGGTCATCATCAGGTAACAAGCGCTGAGCTGCTTCAGTATTAAATGCGACCTATTTAAAAACATGCATGTGCGTGCATATCCCTATACTTCCATATTTCCGCAGAGGGCCACATAGAAAACGTGAACCTGGGAGACAACTTTAATTTCTACATGGTGCAGGGCCTGCATGCTGGCACTGAGTACACCATCACTATCAACCCCATCTTTGTGGACACTGAAGGACCTGTTACCTCTGCCAAAGCTAAAACATGTGAGTACTAAAAGGTGAACTATAAGGGGCCGTTCACACAGGACACATGCTTGCTTTCCAAACCAGCTAGATGGAGCCAACACAATGGAACCAGGATTTCAATATTTGTTATTTAACTCATCTAGACATTAAAAATAATGCAGGCTGAGTGTGAAAAGCTACAATACTGCTAGTAAACCACGCCACGTATGCAGATGCTGATGCTCTCTCTCTCTGTCTCAGTGGAAAGCAGTGCAGTACAGACCCTGAGAGCGTCTGCGGTGAGCACTAGCAGCGCTGTTACCTCATGGAACGCTGTACCTGGAGCCACAGGCTACAGATTGGCCTGGGGCCCTACTGCAGGTACCTATATAAGTACCCTGTTATTCATCTCCTTGTCCTGCATTTGGCCGTTCTCCACTTTCCAGTTTCACTTTGTAGTCTGTTTCCCTTTTCATTTCCTCTCTCTTTCTGATTTATAGTCCTTTTTTCATGGAAGCGACAGGTTGGTGCCGCCTCATGACGTCAACTTTATCTGTGCGCTTAAGAGAATTTGCTTGTGTGTGTGTTCATACGTTTGGGGCTCTGTGTGAGAGAAATGAATCGATGGCACCTCAGAGCGCCTCCGAAAGAAGGGTCTTTGAAAGTGACTCCTTTCTGTCACTGTGATGGGCTGCGGGCATTTGCTTTAAAAGAACGACCTGGAA
The DNA here is from genome assembly GCF_003368295.1 of Carassius auratus. Lineage (NCBI taxonomy): Eukaryota > Metazoa > Chordata > Actinopteri > Cypriniformes > Cyprinidae > Carassius > Carassius auratus. The sequence continues at coordinate 16,703,860 of NC_039246.1, forward strand.
GAACATTCTGATGAAGGAGAGCTCTGTGACTCATACCACACACTCTGACACATACATATAGATGAGTCTGAGGATGAGTTTATGGAGAAAGGAGAACGAAACGGAGGGAGAGAGGAAGACCAAATTAGAGGTTAGGTGTTTAGTATTTAAAAAAAGTCTTGAAACATGAAAGTAAGATTTATTTTTATTATAAATTATATATTTTAATTATAAATATACAAAGTTTATATTTGTGTGTGTGTGTGTGTGTGTGTTTGAATATATATATGCATTTACATTTACATTTGTTCATTTAGCAGATGCTTTTATCCAAAGTGACTTACAATTGAGGACAATTAAAGCAATCAAAATCAACAGAAGAGCAATGATATATAAGTGCTATAACAAGTCTCAGTTAGCTTAACGCAGTACACGTAGCAAGGGCTTTTATTTTGTGATAAATAAAAAGAAAACAGATAGATAGAATGCAAAAAGATTATAGAAGAATAGTGTTTTTTAAGAAAACAAGCAGTTAGTAAAATAATTGAGTGCAAGTCTAAATGGTCAAGTTTTTTTTTTTTTTTACGAATTGAATTACAATAAAAAAGTGCTAGAGTTCAAGGGTCAAATAAAAATGGAAGAGATTTTAGCCGATTCTTGAATATGGCTAAGGACTCATCTGCTCAGCAATAAAATAAATAAAATATGCAACTTTATTATTATTATTATTATTATTTGCTAAAATATATCAGTATAACACATAAAAATATTAATATTACTAGAATAAAATGTGGATCCACACACACAAACACATTATCATTATTTTAAAGATGTTTTTTCATTTATATATCAGCAAAAAACGAATAATTAATATACATATTAAATTAAATTAAAAATAAAATATTATAGTATATATTAAAGAATGTACAAAATATGTGACAAAAAATTATAATAATATACTGTACATGTATATTATATGATATACAGTGGTGGCCAAAACTATTATAACACTTATTTAAGGCATATTTAAGAGGTTTCAGTTGTTTTTATTGAACTGGCAATACTCATAAAACAAACTATTTCTGGAACTACCAGTGAAGAAAGGAATCTGCTGGAACACTGAAAATGATGATGGACTGGACCCTCAAAGTCCGGACCTCAACCCCATCGAACAAATTTGGGGCGAGTTGGAAAATAAACTGGACAGATCTATTGAACATTCAAAGGAAAGCCTTTGGCTTGAGTTGCAGAATGCATGGGATAACATTAGTGTTGAAGTTCTCAGGAAATATATCCACATTAAGCCAGAGAGATGTGCTGCTGGAATTGCTGCAAAAGATGGACATATCAAATATTAGTTAAAACTAGATAAAAACAGTACAACTCGCTTCATCTGATTTTGTTGTGCTCAGAGCAACCATCTGCATGTTTCTTCAACATACAGTAATATATATATATGTGATATATAAAACTTTTTTAGCTATTTACATGTATATATATTCATTTGTGTGTTTGTGTATGTGAAGAGTTCTTAGGGAGAGATCGGCCCAGGCAGCTGGCTCTGAATGGCAGCACTACTGAGTATGTTTTGAAGAATCTGGTCCATGACACAGAGTATGTGCTTTCCCTTTACGTTCTCTTTGGTTCTTTGGTTGGTCCGGGCATCCCCGCTACATTCAGGACCTGTGAGTGACCCGACACCTTGTCATGTTTCCTTGATAAACACATTCTGACAGTGATTATTTATATATTTGTGCTTGTTGGTTGGGTTTCATGTCCTAAATTCTGCTCCCCAGCGCCTCTCGGATACGTCTCAAATTTTAAAGTGACGTCATACACCAGCTCGTCCATCGATGTGGAATGGAGTCCCATTGTGGGGGCCACGGAGTACAAACTCACCTGGAGTTCAGGTGAAACTAGTGGCACTTTTTGTACTTTTTAAAGCCCTATACTACTAAATATCATGATAAAACTTTGTATTTTCTATTCAATCTGTCTAGTTTATTTTAATAAGGCCCATTAAACTGTGATATATTCCAAAAGGTTTGACAATGTTGATGTTCTTTCGCAGAATTTGTGAGTCCTCAGAGTCAGTATCTTGACCGCAGCACTTTACAGCACAGCATCACTGCTCTTCAGCCACAAACCCTTTATTCTGTCAGCATTCACGCTCTCTACAGCAACACAGAAGGACCAGAGATCACTCTCTCACAGCAAACAGGTACTGAAAAAAAAAAAACAATTCCTAAAAACAGTATTTCATTTAACCTTCTTTGTATTGTTTCTGGATGTGTTAACTGTGTCCTTCTGTCTCAAGAGTTTATTACAAGTTAAGCTCAACTGGTGTGACAATGTTGATTAATACAAAAATTATGTCAACTTGTCTCAACTTTTCTTAAAAAAAAAGCACTGAAACACCTACAATGGAGGCAATTTGTAAACATTAGAATACTCACCATTTCAATAGTATAGACATAAAAAAATGTGTTAACATGATTATAGTGTGAAGAATCACTAATATTTTAGGTATAAAGTTATATCTTCCTTTCCATGAGAAATGAACTCTGTAAACCTAAAACCCTTAAAACAGTTATAAAACAGCTTAACATCTGAACACACACGTTTTAACAGAAGAATAAATATGCTTTTATACAATTATAACATTCACATTTCCTCCAAATATTGGTCCCATTCACGTCCATTGTAAGTAAATCGCCATACCAATTTTTTTTTTAGAAAACAAAGGACTAGTGAGAGTTTTTTCTGTAATAATTAACACATCGAAACCCTGCTATTAGAATATTCCTTTAATACACTCTTATTTTCGCTTATTTCCCCTTTTCAGACTTACTCACCTCTTCACACTGGTCCTTGTGTTGTTGTCTGTGTTGTTCTAAGTCTTCCACAGTGTTTTATTTTGTGTGGTTTATTCTGTAGAAAAGCTGTACCAACAAATATTGGCTCTTTTTAGTCCATTTGGACTGCTCAGTTTGGCTCTGTTTGTTTTTACAATGACAACGGGTCGTCAGGCACATGTCATTTACTAAAGCCATAAGAAGAAAACTCTGTTCGGTTAATTAGGCACTTCAGACAGTCGGGGTCCGGGGATTGTTTCAATGGGACTGAGGGATATCATGAGATTGATTGACAGCTCCTGTGTTTGAGCCCCCATCTTTAGTAACCACAGCTGTATAGAGTAGTATTTTTTCACTGCTGTCAGCTTCACTGTTATCAGCACGTCTTCACAGTTTCGCAGACAACAATTGTGAAAAGCAGAAAGCGGCTGCATTGCACTTAAACAAACACTGTATAAAAATGTAATGCCATGCCATGATTTATTTAACCAGTTTTGATTTGAATATGCCATGCATAGTGGATTATAATTCCTCAAGAGTCATGTTCTCTGTATTATGCATTTGCAGCCTCTTTGACAGACTCTGAGTTGATTGAGACAGTTCGGGAGGTAAAGGTTGTGGACATTGGTGCCAGCTCATTCAAACTGGCTTGGAAGAAAACCCCAGGGGTCACTGGGTACAAGATCACTTGGAGCCCTTTCCATGGTGGGTACCATCAGTCCTCATTACACCCCATTACAACAAACACTTGATTACGATCCATCCATCATCTCTGTGTTCTTCTCTCAGGTGGAGAAAAAAAGAGTGAGGTTGTATCTTCTTCTACCACTTCCTTCACCATCACCGATCTGCCTGCCAGTTCTGCATACAAGATCCAGGTCTCTGCAGTGGCCAGAAGCAAAGAGGGAAGTCCAGTGATGGTGACGGCCCGCACATGTAAGTCGCTTTTAATATTTCAACTCGCTAGTTTTCATGTAAATGGACAACAATAAGTATTTGAGTCAATGTTGCTGTTGGGTTACAGTGGATCTGCCCAAGGTGACTGGATTCAGTGCTCTGAACACCACCGACAACAGCACTGTACTGAACTGGACCAGTGTTCCTGGAGCGTCTGGCTACCTGCTGTCCTGGAGACATATATCAGGTCAGAAGCATTAAAAAAACTGATTTACACACATGACCTTCAATGTGTAAAAATATCCTAAATGTGCATATATTTATCTGTAGAAATTATATATAATGGTAACAGAGATATGCCAAAATAAATTAAGAAATTAATAGATTATTTATACATCATGTTATTTTATTACAGTAGATTAAACTAGCTGATACCTGGCTTTAGGCTCTAGCACTGCGCAGATGGTTTAGAACCTTTTATTTGTTAATGAGTGTTGCTAGATAGCAGGGGAAAACTCATTTCAGATAAGCTCTTGTAATAAGAGTCCTTCTCACAAAAGCCGTTTTTGTCTGATATACAAGACATGAGAAAAGAGAATAGACAGCGTAGATAAGGTCATGAAGAGATCTGTGATTCATTCATGTTATCTTGATGACGTCAGCAGGGTCTTCTAATGAGGGTGTGCTTTGCATGAGCACGAAGGTTATGAGGAATTTAAAAGTGGACTTTTACTTCAGCTTATGACACAAGACACAGAACTCAGATTCTGGAAGCCGCTGTGTCCTTGAAGTGTTTTAAACTGATATAAAAGAGTTTATGGCATCTGAAATCTGTGGTAAAATTTGTAGCTTTTTTTTTTATTGCAGATGTTGCAGTTTTTTGTTTCCTTCACCTGTTTGTCACATTCATGCTGATATTATTTTGTCGTAATGCAGTTGTCTGTCTATGTTCTGTGTAGAGGTGGACATCTCCTCTGATCTGCTGAGCTCTGGCTTCACCTCCTATAAGATCCGAGATCTGCTATATGGCAGAACTTATATATTTTCCATCAGACCTCTTTATGGGGAAGTGGAGGGTCCGGTCACAACCATCACTAAAAGGATCTGTAAGACCCATCTCTGCAAATATCATGGAAAAGTTTTTTAACTCATTATACTGGAAAGTTTATTTTTAAAACACACTTCTGTTGAAATGTTTGAGGTCAGCAGTGTGTGTGTTTTTTTCTATAAATTAATACTTGTATTCAGCAAGGACACATCAAATCAATTAAAAGTGATGGTAAAATGTTTATAAAATTACAAATGATTTCTATTTCAAATAAATGCTGATCTCTATATCTTTCTATTCACCAAAGAATCCTGAAAAAAATTATCACGGTTTCCATAAAAAAATATATTAAGGAGCACAAATGTTTTCAAACATTGATTTGAATAAGAAATGTTTCTTAAGCAGCAGATCAGCATATTAGAATAATTTCTTAAGGATTATGTGACACTGAAGTCTTGAGTAATCGCTGCTGAAAATTCCACTTTGCAGTCACATGAATAAATGACACTTTTTCATATACAGTAGATTAACAATTATTTCACAATATTATCATTTATACTGTGTTTTGGATCAATAAATGCAGCCTGTGTGGCCATATGAGACTCCAAACCTTTGAACAGTGGTGTATAGTAAAAGCAAAACTGTTTTTTTGTTTGATTGTCTTTACAGTGGGAGCTCCTCGTCTCATTCCTGTCCAGAGCCCTACGCCAGCCCCTGTCTCTGCTAATACCAAAATCAAAGACTTGCCCCTCCACACCACAACCAGAAATACTCGCACCCCATTGGTCAAAGCCCCCAGCGCACCCACAACCACTCAGAGACTCGCTGTGAGGCCTCAGATCACTACTGGCCACACAGCTTCAGCACTGACCAGGATTACCACAGTAAATGACCGAACCACTGTCAAGTCTGTCAAAACACCTCCACCTGGCCCAGGTCATTCCCATTAAGCTGGGTCTTAATCTTTTTTTTTTTTAATTCAGTTTTCAAGTAAAATTTTCAACTTAAAAAAACGTAAAAGCTTCTGCTTTTTATACGCACCAGAAATATTAATTGTTTAGCTTTCATGCCCTTTCCCACCCTCTCAGTGACCCCTAGAATAAAACAGGCTGCTTTCATTGTTTTGCTCTTTTGAATTTTTCAAAAAAAAATTTAAACAAAAACAGTTTCTAACAGGCGTTCATTGTCAGCTTTACATCTGAGCTGAAATATACCACACAACTAAACTGTTAATAAATGTTTTTCTATGATATGATGCCTTTAAGAAGCTTAGATATTTTACTGCACTGTCTACACAATGTAAACCTACACAATGTGAATGAATTGTGTGCTTCCTTCTGTTAGTGTGTGGCAGGGTGAAAGCAGATATTGTGTTTCTGGTCGATGAATCCTGGAGCATTGGAACGAATAACTTTGGCAAGCTGAAGGATTTCCTGTTTAGAATCGTCACCTACTTCCCTTCTATAGGACCTGAAGGAACACAGGTAGGACATGCTAATGCGCTATACTAAATGAAATGCTTTCAACCTCATTTGGGATGATTCTTTATCTTAGTCACTAAAATCTATAGTCTCATAATAAGCACAAATATCTAATGCACTGTAAGTGTGGATTAAAGCATCTCATTAACTTGCCTTAGATAGCAGTAGTTCACTACAGTGATCAGCCCAGGATCGAGTTCAACTTTAACACTCACAAAGACCGTAACTCCGTTTTGAGAGCACTCCGTGCAGTCCGCTACGGTGGGGGGAACACAAAAACAGGTGCACATTCAAACACATTCAGAGATTAAAAATTGTTAATCCTAAATATTAAGGTGACATCTCGTTTAAAATGTGATGATTGTGAACTTGTGTGTAGGTCGTGGGATCAGCTATGTCCTTAGGGAGATTTTTCAGGAGTCTTTGGGTATGAGACAGGAAGTCCCTCACGTGTTAGTGTTACTGACAGACGGGAGAGCACAGGATGACGTAGAGCCACCTTCCAGGATAGCACATGCTCTGGGTGAGTAATATCAACTGCAGTGCAGGAATAGACAGATATTAGAACACAATTAAATATAAAATGCTGTTCAGAAGTTTGGGCTCAGTAAGATTTGTTTCACTTCTATTCAAAAATACAGTAAAAACTGTAATACTGGAAAATATTTAGCACTGTCAAACGATTAATTGAATATAAAATAAACGTTTTTTTTTTTTTATATTACATATGAGTACTGTGCATATTTATTATGTATATATAAATACACATACAGTATATATTTTTTGATATTTATAATTACTTTATACTTATACTGTAGATTTATATTATTATATTTTATAATATATATACATATATTTAATATATAAACAACATATCTTTCTTAAATATATACTGTACATGCATGTGTTTGTATTTATATATACATAATGAATATACACACATATATTTTGTAATATTATGTAATATTTTGGATGTGATTAATCACAGTGAATCATTTGACAGCGCTAAAAATATTATAATAATTTAAAAGAACTGTTAACTTTGGAAGCTTTTTTCCAGCTTATGTTATGAAAAATTAAATTAGAAAGGTTATTTTGAGTTTATATTTTATTTCTCCAAAATTCTGAAAATTGTGATAAAATTACTTTTATTTAAAGTATTTTTTTTATTACTATTATTAGAAAACTTTTGTCACCTTTGAAAAATGTAATGAGTCCTTCCTGGATAAAAGTATAAATTTACATTTTCTCTCAAAAAATACAAAATATACTGGCCTTAAATTCTGAGAGGCATCATGTGTTTATAAACTTCATCATAATTTAGTAACACTTCAGTATAAGGCCGAATGGATGAATGCATTAATGTGTATTTGTGTATTAGGTGTCAGTGTGTTGGTCATCGGCATTGCTCATGCAGATATTAATGAGCTGAGGACCATCGCCTCTCCCACCACTTACACAAACATCTTCTTGGCCAATGATTTCGACGATCTTCCAGGCATCGAGAGAGAGTTTATCCACAGCATCTGTAGCGAAGCCTTACAATCAGAGTTCAAACAACACGATGAGGTGGGCCGAGCAGATCCCAGTATGAGTATTATTTTCACAATACATGCTGCATTAGTCAGATTTGTATTTGTCTTTGTCCTAGTCTGCTCAACTGGACACACCTACAGATGACCCAGAAGCTCTCAGTAAACCAGAAGGGCCCTGTCCACTTAGCTGCAAGGTAAACACTTCCTCTGCATCCTCTCTACAGCTGTCACACCATGTCTTATATGAATCCTCATTCACGGTTTGCTGTCGTTCACAGGGTCAGAAAGGAGAGAAGGTAAGTGGCAATTGTGTTATCATGTATTATTGATCAAATAATTATAACTGATCATTTAATCGTATCTAATTTCTCCACTGCAGGGCGATGGATTTGGTCATGGTGGCCTGGTATGTTTAGACTACCGCAGACTGCTATTTCTTCATTTCTATTATCTCAGTGATTAAATGGCATCTTAACTGCGAATTTTGCACAGTGTCATTTGTATTTTTTTTTAATAGTTTTATTAATATTTTGAATTATATTTTTAAATATTTTTTCCATTTTTATTTGACTTTTTGTTTAATTTCTATTCATTTTCTATTCATGTCATTATAGTATTAATTATCTACTTATCGTTTTTATTCATGTTTTGATTAGCTTTTATTATTCAATTTTCAGTTTTCATTTAAATTTTAGCAAAATTTTTAGTAATTTATGTGCTTTTCAAATTTTTATTAGTTTTTGGTTTTTTTATATCAATAAATAGTTTTAATTTATTTAAATTATTTAATTTATTTTAGTTTCAGTTTTATTTCAGTTAATAGTTTTAGTGCACAAACTCATTTCACTTTGTCAACATTTCTAATTTTCATTTAGTTTTTAGAGTTTTTCTTCTGATATTTACAATATACAGTATATATATATATATATATATATATATATATATATATATATATATATATATATATATACATGTAGATAGATAGATATATATATATTCATATATATAAATATTCATATATATATATATATATATTCATATATATATATATATATATATATATATATATATATTCATATATTTATATATCACATTTTAATTAACAAGAATGTTTTCAATCATTTTAGTTTTATTTAACGATTACAGCACTAGCTTTGCAAACACAATGTCTAAAGAAAATGTCAAAATCTAGTGTATTTCTTGCGGCATTATTTTAAGAGCATTTCTTTTTTTTTATGTTTTTCTTTTGATATAGCGACTCAAGCAAGGCCCGGGACATTATGATTCATTCTCTCTAAAGGTCAAAGGTGAAAAGGGTGAACGAGTGAGTACATCCAACATCCGAAGCACTCATGAAGTTCCACAACAATAACTTAAAAAAACATCAATAAAACACCCCCTCTCTGTCTTCATAATTGCATGCTAATGTTTATGCTAATTACTGAAGCATTTAGTATGTAAACCGAGCCGTTCTGTTAATGATGAGATTGTTTTTGTGTAGATTAAAGGATTAAATCTAATTATGAATATCACAGATCTTTCTGTGTACGGGATGCTATTCGTACTTTGCTTTTTCTCTTCCTGTTATCTCTTTGAGAAGGCGACACATGAAAGCACTTGTCATATCAAAGCGACTCTTTTGAATAACAAATGAAATGTGACGGGTCTCGCTAACAAGATCAGTATTGTTATGATGTTTCATTATTTATTTTTGTGATGTGTATCAATGTTAATGCGCGGATTCATATTGCTCTATATTTGCTTTCAAAGTAATATGTGCACTGAAGATGTTCTGTTGTTATATTTGAGGAGTATCAAACAATCTCTGTATCATTTTTTTTTTCTTGTCTGCATCATTCCCACTTTGCATTCATCAGGGTCTTCCCGGAACGGATGGAATTCCGGGTTTACCAGGAAGACCGGGTAGATCTGGACCTCCTGGTTCTCCTGGACAAAGGGTAAAGGATGGATCGAACTTCAGTCGAATACAGCAAAATATGTAACAAATGTAGAAGTATATTGTTGATTACAGTTGTGAATGTGCATAAACAATCTCTCAATCTGATTCAGGGGGCGGCTGGAATTCCGGGAGACATGGTAAGTGTTGCACTATATAAAAACAGTGTAGGTGGTGATATTTAAATTGGTATATTCCTGAAATGGTAGTTTATGTATGTGATGTCCTATAGTCCTTTGTTTGTCTTGGTAGGAGAATTGGGAAAGCTGCTATTATCTTTGAGTGTATCACAGGGAGAATAATTCTGGCTAGTCAGTGTAGTGTATTTGCCCTCACTTTCTTTTAAAGGTTCACCCCCTTTTATTGAATGTTTCACATTTTAAACAGTTCGATAGCAAACCAACCTTTTCTTTACATTTCTTCCTATTTCTTTTCTTCACAATCTCAGGGGCCTCCTGGTAATACTGGACCTAAAGGACAGAGAGGAGAGAGAGTACGTTTAGTAATTGCCAAACATTTGATATGTTGTACAGTGGTTTTTATTTGAATTGTATTTATTTTTATTCATGTAGGGTGAACCGGGCTATGTTATGGGAGGTATGGAGGTTCTTCCAGGACGTAAAGGAGAACCTGGATCCTCTGTAAGTGATTATATCATACTATACAGCTCTATTCAGTTGTTTACATTGCATAATATGCAATTAATCTACTAAAAAATTATAACTGCATTGCTTTTCCCACTTGATTAAAAGGGCCCTCCAGGTGCTCCCGGGGTCCCAGGGGTATCAGGTCCTCCAGGACTCCCTGGTTTGCTTGGGCCTCCAGGCTCTCCTGGACTCTCTGTTAAGGTTAGTATAAAATAATAAAAGTATGCACACATCTAAATTTCAAAAAATCATTTTATGTTAGTTGTTAAGGTTTTTACTGTATGTACATAAGATGCAGCTTCAATGCACAGCGTGAAGTTACAATACAAGTCCATACTCGATGTTACATGCAACGTGAGGTATTTGTAGTTTTTCATGGTATTTTTCTTCCTCTTAGGGTGAGACTGGAGAATCTGGTCCTAAAGTAAGTCATCTACTGCTCAATAAACAATGAACCATTTAACATTTTATGTAAAATAAACATGCAGAGTTCGTCCTTAATGTGTGATTATGATGCTTCTCCCATTCTTCAGGGTCCACGTGGAAAACCGGGTCCGAAAGGAGAAAAGGGGGAGCATGGAAGTAATGTTAGTGCATGCTTTAAGATTTACTCTTTTAAAGCTTTCGATTTTTACTAAAAATGCAAATACTTTACTAACCCAGATTAATATGCAGAAACAGCTAGAAGTATACAGTACTTCAAAAAATATTTCTCAAAGGTGTAGATGAATAAAACTTATATACAAGATATACAAATATAACAAGATTATTTGTGTAGAAAATACTTTCAAAATTTCCTGTTTTATATGCAGTTATCTTAAAAAAAAAAAAATGGTAGCAATTTGTCAGTTTTATTGAATGTAAGCCATTAAGTAGGTTGTGTTTAAAATATTATAAAATGTAATAAGTAATTAATTCTTCTGGATGTGTTTTCCTAGGGTTTACCAGGTTTACCAGGAGCAGTGGGAGTGGATGGACTTTCAGGACTTCCTGGGCAGAAGGGGGAGAAGGTTTGAGAAGATCTAAAAGAGTATAATTTTGTGCTTTCAGCAGTGGTATAAAAGCTATTTTAAGAAACGACTTCCTACAGCTTGCCCAAGACAGTTAAAATGCATAAATTAAATCTCTCTGCTCATCTGCCTGCTATCTTTTTGGAACTCTCATTGTTCGGAGAGCTGTAAAAAAAAAAAAAAAGGCCTGTCAGGACTGCATGAAGCTAAAATTAGTGCAGCTGCTGTTTGATTGAATTTCTTTTGTGTTCATCATAAAGGGAGAGGAAGGTATCGGAATTCAGGGTGTTCAAGGTCCGCTTGGGCCAAAAGGAGAAAAGGTATTTGTTTCTGATGAGTTATATTAGTATTTCATTAAACACATGCATGTTCCACAGTGAAAAATCTTAAGGGTATTTATTAAATCAGTGCTAATCAATTTTTCAGGGTAATACAGGACTACAAGGCCCAAAGGTAAGCATGTTGCATTTAAAATCAATGGAGCGGAGTAAAAGACAATTGTCTTGTGCAATGTGTAATTTGTAGTTTCCATATTCATCCAAAGGGAGAAGTAGGAACCCAAGGAGTCCAGGGAATCACAGGCCCACGGGTTTGTCAAAATATACACAACCATTTCAGCATCGAAGTGTTTCGCCTGTCAATTTGTGCTATTAAAATTGTCTGTCTTTCACAGACATTGGCCATGAACCTTTTAACAGATGTCAACCTTGCAGATGCAGATTTGTTTAATAAATGTTAAGTGCTTCATAATGGCAGGGGTGTTTCACTGTTGTTGTGTTTTCGTCTTTGTTTTAGGGGAAAAAGGGTCTTAAAGGGGATCAAGGAGACAAGGTATGATTTTACACAATTTAGTCAGGTACATGACTTTCTTACTGCTCTCTCTGTTTTAACCGATTTGCTCTTTCTCTAAATAATAATAATAATAATACAAAAAATCTATCACATCAAGTCAGTGCTTTTTTCTAGTGCTGCACTGTATTTAATAACCTGATCCATAATACTGTAAATCCTACTTGACATTTCAGCATGTTCAAAAATGTACAGTCAGTTTATTTCACTAGTATTGTGTTCAGAACCCTGTTTCCTCACTGAAATCTGGAATATTCTCAAACATCAAATGCACTAAACATTCTTGCTGTCTGGAATACTTGATGGTCTGTGGTCAGATATTTCTGGCTCTTTCCTCTCTCATCATAATATAATCTTGACTCAAATCAATATTTCATGTCCATTGATTCGTATACTCGGCAAGCAGTCATGTTAGAAGATGGATAATGTGTAGTCAGTTAGCTAGTCATAAAAATAAACCTGTTCAGGATGATACAAGTCCTTACCACCCTCTCAGGTCTATTTTACAGTTATGGCTTTCTAATTGTATATTCATTTTTGCATGTTGGTATTATTTGACACCTGACATTTGCTTTCAGTTGCATAAACAGAGAGTTAGCCTAATCAGTAATAACTTGCTTTGTTTGACAGGGTGAACGTGGGGAAATCGGACCTATCGGGCCTCCAGGAGTTGCAGTAAGTCCATAACTTTCACCTGTTCACTTCCCTGAAAAATGGAAATAGCAACTGCAGGAAAAGGTCAGATGTGTGATGAACCAGTAAACGGATTTAAATCACTGCACTGCACAAATGCTTTCTTAAAAAGTCCAATCCTTAACATTTGTTCGCTCAAACTTCCCCACTCTGTATGCGGCTGTCAGAAGTTCTATTAAGAGCCAGGATGAGCTGTAGATCTCGGGGGAAATTAAAAGAGTCGATTAAGAAAAAGGCAAAACGCCTCCTCTCTGCTCTCTGGCCAGTGATGGACTCCAAAATACACATCAAACTAAGGATCCGTTATCGACCTGATTAAAACTGAGAAACATCTGAATGGAGTTTCCACTTAATAATGAGACGGCAACTTTAAGAAACTTTAAGAAATCCTATATTATTATATCCTTCACATGCAACCTTGCCACTGTGTGTCCATCTCTGGCAAATCAGATTTTCAGTTAGTTTCAAATGAAACCTCTACAGTCATTATTAAACCCAAGGCTTCAGAGAGGAGATCAAGGACACTCTCCAACGATTCGACTCATCATTATCCTTGATTCCCTCAGAAACACCATGGCATGATAAAACGTTTGGTTTAGAGCTCTACCACACTCTAAAGATGCTCTCAGAGAGCCCACACTAGACATCTAACATCTCTCAAAGCACCTGAGGTCATTCATATTTGCTGAATACTAATTTCATAATTTCGTGCAATGATTAGAAGGAAAGTTTACTTTCTCTTTTTAAACTTCAGGGCTTCCCTGGAGCTGCTGGACGAAAGGGTGACGAGGTGAATCGAAACTTTTTTCTTCATTTAACCAAATCTAGTACTTCTGATAAACTACACTGGCCAAATTTTGTGGATTGCACTTTTTTTATAACTTAATTAAACTTTGCCAAATAACTAATAATTGTGTATAACTAAGCATACAGTGATGCAATCAGCCAACATTTCAAAACCTTACATTGAGCGTCAGTTATGTGTAGTCCGTTAACGCATGTACATTTTATACAGTTTATCGCATCAGCAATTTCAACTACAAATGAACAATGTGGGATTTCTAATTTTCTGTTTGATTCACAGGGGCAACGCGGCGCACCCGGTGACCCAGCTAAAGGGGTAAAACTGATGTCCCAGAATGCCTCCGTGTCTTATCTCACACATTTTTGGACAAAAAACAACAACAAAACAAATAGACTATTGCTAATAATTCCCCTCACATTTCACAGATACTCGGTCCTCCAGGGAAAAAGGGTGCCAGGGTAAGATAATCAAGAATTGGTTTTAAAATGTAAAACAATTTCTTGATATGTGAACAACTGTCTGCACCAAAGCCAAGGTCACCCTTGTGTTTCACATCCCAGCGCATGAATGAAATCTGACAGTTTTTTCCTCTTGGGTGTTCCTCAACTGCACAGATGAAAACAAGCGGTGCATCCAGCACTTGGACAACTTAAACACGGTTAATTACTGCCATGAGCACAGATATGAAACTAAGAGCTTCCCCGGGTCTGCTTGTCAGTGAACACACAAAGGGAAAAAAGACATACAGTAGATTATAATAGATTGCATTGTCTGTCTTTGCAAGTCCCAAAACACTCAAGGTGTAAAATCTATATGATTAAAAGTTTTTAATGATGCTTCAAAATCAGCCAAACTGAGCTTGAGCATACCTGCCATATTGTTTTTTTTTTTTTTTTTGTCAGTTTTTTTTTATTATTATATCTAATGGTCATAAGCAGAGATATTTAAGCTTGGTTATCTTTTCCCCCTCTGGACTGTGTGTAAAGGGGGATGTTGGACAAGTTGGGCCACCAGGACCACAAGGAATCAAAGGAGATCAAGGTGATAAAGGTGAAAAGGTAGGTGTATGTTTGCTGTTTTACATTTACATTAATTCATTTAGCAGACACTTTTATCCAAAGAGACTTTCAAATGAGGACAGTGGAAGCAATCAAAATCATCAAAAGATCAATGATATATAAGTGCTATAACAAGTCTCAGTTACTGTAGCTTAATGCAGTACACATAGCAAGTTTTTTTTATTATTATTATATAATAAATACAAATAAAACAGAATAGTAAAAGAATAGGTCAAGCTATTGTTAGAGGCCTTTCTTAGCTTTTGTTAATTGTATAATTAATAAAAAGAAAACATAGAATACAAAAAGATTAAAGAAAATGGTGTTAGTTAGCAGTTAGTAAATTAATAGAAAGTCTAAAAGGGAGTTGGGCAGGTCATTCCACCAGGAGGGAGCATTTCATTTAAAAGTCTGTAAGGTGATTTTGAAGGTGAATCAAGCGGCAGGTGAATGTGAATTTGAACATTTGAAAGTGAATGTTTTAAATGTGGAAGTACAATTAACTGTATATTGATTAGCTGCCAATGTGAACGTGCTGATGTGTTGTCTTCTGGGTTTTTGAAGGGCAGTCCTGGATTTGGAATCCCCGGCCAGCCTGGTCCCAAAGGAGAGAGTGGAGAAAGAGTGAGTGTCTGTGAGGCTTGTTGGCCTGTAGGAAACTTCTAACTATAGGACCCGAAGAAAACTTATTTTTTATTTTTTTTTAACACATACCGTATATGGGATTGCACTACTATTTAAAAGTTTGGTAAGTTCGGTAAAATTGGTCTGTTTTAGAAGGAATTCTCTTATGCTCACCAAGGTTGCATTTATTTGATCTAAAGTACACTAAAGCAGTATACGGTATTTTGTATATATTTTGCAAATACAAGTAAAAATATATTTGCTCATAAATGCACATATTAGACAAAAAAAAAAAAACATCAAACACTATTTAGACCATTCTATCTAATTTATTTTCTTCTTTTTTTTTTTTTATAATTAAGGGTAATGTTGGATTATCAGGAAAGCCTGGGCCTAAAGTAAGTTTGTTATACTCGCATTTACACTGTCAAATTCACATTAGTCTATTTTAATACCTGTGGAATTTGATTTGTGAATCAAAGAGAGTGAAACCATTTACTGTACATGAACACTTCCTTTGATTGTGTTCAGGGCAGCGATGGGTCCAAAGGAGAGAAAGGGGAGGTGGGCTTCCCAGGCAACCCTGGTTCTCCAGGACTAAGAGGTAAAGATGTAAGTAAATCGAGAGCCCAGAATGACTGATACAAGAAGGATGGGAGTGTGTGTATGTGTGAGCGTGTGTGTGCTGTGCATCATTGCACTAAGGCTATTACAGATAAAAGGGTTACTTTGCCATAAATTATCCATTGTTTGCTTTTTAATTAATGCTTCATTCATATTAAATTACATTTTCTGCTTTAATGGATTTCAGGGTCTGCCAGGACTGAACGGAGAGATGGGATTGAGGGTGAGAATCAACAACAAGCACAGAAAGACCCATACCGTTACACAATCTTTGTATTTATTATTTACTTAACATTTTTATATACTGAGCTATTATGGATTTAGATCCCATTGTACATTTTCATTTCGACATTATTTAGCTGTTTTTATCTTTACAATGCTGATATTTCTTTACAGGGAGAGTCTGGTTCACCAGGAGAACCTGGAGAGAGAGGTGTTAAGGTATTATCTCTCTTCTAAACCTCTACTTTTTCATTGTTTCGCTCATTTTTTTAATACGATCTTTATTTATCATCTCTCTATGTATAAATCAGATAATGTGTATCTGCCTTGTGATATAACCCTTCCAATTAAAACCATATTATCCGTTTCTACCTAACACTAGTCATGAAAGCATAAAGTCATAAAGTCCCTTCTCCTCATCTCCAATGTCAGGGGCCTCTCGGTCTTCCAGGACGACCCGGTGACCCTGGGGGAAAAGGCGAGCCTGGGAAATTAGGGTTACCAGTAAGCAACTTCCTTCATTTTGCAGACAGGATTTGATCAATATTTCTCTAAAGCACTTCCAAAGAGCCAATAAATTATGAACCATAATCACAAGGATTAGGCAATACCGTTTGATAATGAGTGCCCATATATTTCAGGGTCCAGAGGGAAACAAAGGAGAAAAAGGCGAGCCGGTACGTGCTGCTATTAAAAAGCACAAGGATTGTTTTATTTTTATACTATTTTTTGTCAGTGTTTCAAGGGCCGGTCATGCTCTGCACTTAACAGAATCTCAGTTTTTCTTGTCATGCTCTCCAGTGATAAATTAAAGCGTAGTAGTCACCGTATTCATATTTCATTCTCTGCAGGGAAGGCCGGGACCACCGGGAGACGCTCAAGTGAGTTTTACTCTCTGTGCTGGGTATTATATTCAAGCAGTTTAAAATAAATGAATATTAATGCAATCATGTTATTTTCAGTTGGTTGGTTTGTTACACATGTCAAAAGCTGACAAGCCTGTGTTGCTCTTTTCTTTTCTTTTTGTCTTTAGAAGCATTTATTTGACTATTTCATGGTTATCCTTGTTAATGCATATTGTCAGTGACTTCACATTCTCATCATTCTTCTTTCCCAGTTCACCACTTCAGACAACACCATTCTGACAAGGGCGATTAAGGTAAAAGAAGACATTTTAAATTCTTTCAAATGTACAGATAACAAACAAACAAAAATAAATAGGTTTTGTTGTCTTTACAGGGTGAACCTGGTGAGCCAGGTCTCCCAGGACTGCGAGGGGAGATAGGACGTCCTGGACCACCTGTAAGTTAGGCCTCCACATTTAATGTACTATAAATGTATGAAAAACAGAATGATATGGCTTGCTATTATTCTCTCTTAGGGTCCTGAAGGTAAACCAGGACCTCCGGGGAATTCACTGGTGAGCCACTATAAAGTCATGTCCACCTTTAGGAATTTGATTATGCTTATTAATTTGAGATTCATATTTTTGTCAGTGTCCAAATGGCATGCCTTTTAATAATTGGAAGAAGACGTAAACTCATTATATATTATATCATGTAGCTCAGTTTTCTTTCTCTTCTAGCCTGGATCTAGTAAAGGAAGAGATGGTGTGGATGGTTTACCAGGAAGTCCTGGATCTAAGGTTTCATTATTTTATTTTATTTTTTTCTGTTTGAACTTTTCTCAAATATGGCGATAGCTAATCGTTCTCTTCATATGTGCTTTTGTAATTGCTTTAAGTTATAATGTTCAGTGTTTTTGTGTGTCCACAGGGTGAACCAGGACAGAAAGGGGACCCAGGACCAGTGAGTAGACCTAATAAAAGCTATTTTGTGATAATTTATCATATGATTCATGATTTAAATTTCAGTGACATTAACTGAATTGCAGGGTGTGTGACCGGTGAACATTCTTAAAGTGCATCAAATGTCTACACAGTGTCTGCTAATGAGTCTGTGAACACCTTTGATTTATGATTTTACTTAATGTCAGGTGAAATAAAAATAAAAAAAGCTAAAATATCTTTAAAAATCCAACAATTACATGCACTCTCTTAAAGGTTATCTTTAGTTCTTGAAGAACAGATTATTATCATAATTAGAGTGGCTGGAGTTAATGCTACGCTTTTTTATGTGCATTTGTGTGTGTGTGTGTGTGTGTGTGTGTGTGTGTCTAACAGAAAGGTGAGAAAGGAGATCCTGGACGTGCTGGGATTACTGGTATGCCTGGTTTACCTGGGACACCTGTGAGTATAGTAACATTTACAGCAGATATAAACTATAAAATCTCTATCCTTTTTCCTATCTTCTGTTCTCTTCTCTTGTAGGGCAAACCTGGTGTTGATGGGAAACGTGGAGTTGCTGGAAAAGATGTAAGTTTAATATATTATTGTAGTTCTAAATGCTTTTGAACTTTTTATAAAACCAAACCACTGTTTTGTTGTTGTTGTTGTTGTTTTTTATCCAGGGAGATCATGGACCAAAGGGTGATGAAGGGACAAAGGTGGGACAACAGACTTATATGAACTACAAATCCATCATATTTAAACATTTAGTTCACCCACAAATGAAAATTTGGTTAATTTACTCACCCTCAGGCCATCCATCCAAGATGTAGATGAGTTTGTTTTTTCATCAGAACAGAGATTGTGAAATTTAATAATACATCACTTTGTCACCAGTGGATCATCTGGAGTCTAAACAGCTATTTATGTTTACTAAATCCATTATTATTTATATACCAAACCACAATAACTCTTGAAAAAGTGAAAAAAATCTGTTGTTCTCTCACATCAAAATCCATATTCATATTTGTGTTAAACTGTTTTGGACTGTTTTCACTTGTAAACAGTGCTTGATCTGTCCATATTTCTCTCCTGATTCAGACAAGACCATTTTCTTTCACTAGAGAAAGCAATATTATTGATAGAAGTCTAATATTTTAGCTTTTCATGTCACAAGGCTTTATTTGAAGTCGTGTGGATTGCTTGTGGATTTTTGTCATTTTAAATCATCTCATTCTGACGGCACCCATTCACTGCACAGTATACATTGGTGAGCAAGTGATATAATGCTAAATCTGTTGGAAACAAATACATGGATAGTCTGAAGATGAGTACATTTTCAGCAATGTTTTAGACAAACTATTCCTTTCAGCTAAAATTTACTCTTTTTTTAAAATTTACTTTGCTAACATAATTTCTTATTTTAATGCATAGGGTGAAAAAGGTGAACCTGGTGCAAATGTAAGATAATACTAAATCAAACACATCATAATGCAACAATACTTTCTTGAAATGCAATTTTAACCATGGTACAATCAAATGGTTTGTTTATATCTATTATGCCCATTATTCTTAATTTTGCTATTTTAACTGCTTAGGGAAATGAAGGTAAAAAAGGAGAACCAGGATCTCCAGGCTTGCCAGGTCCTCCCATTGTCCTCAAAGATGTAATTATTTTTTCTTTGTTGTTTGAGCTTAGACAAACTTTTCTTGCAACCATGACTTTTGTTAAATTACATTTGTGTTTGTTCTCAGGGTATGTCGATTGAGGACATTAAAAAGGCATTTCCCATACCAATGGGACCCCCGGGTGCAGTGGTGAGTGTCATATTAATAGCATTGTGAATCCAAGCTTCTTAATCAAATAATCAACATAAAAAGACTGGGCTTTCATGTTTTTCCATGCATTTATATTGCACTGACTTTCAGTTCTTATGTGCGTGCGTGTGTGTTTCTGTGTTTGTAGGGTCCTACTGGGATGAAGGTAAAGTACAGTGTATAGCTAACCAAAAATCCTTGAAGAAATGAAATGCTTCTCAGACGATATGTAATTTTTTTCCTTTGGTTGGCAGGGAGAGAAAGGAGACATGGGTCTGAAAGGAGAGAAGGTATCAAAGGTTTCTACATCTCATTGATTGCACAAGTTATCTCCATAAATCTATGCTACAGAAGCAATGATAGCTGGCACTGTATTATTTAACAGGGTG
This sequence comes from Carassius auratus, assembly GCF_003368295.1. NCBI lineage: Eukaryota > Metazoa > Chordata > Actinopteri > Cypriniformes > Cyprinidae > Carassius > Carassius auratus. The sequence continues at coordinate 16,724,137 of NC_039246.1, forward strand.
ATGCTGGCCCACCGGGGAGAGCTGTTGAAATGAAGGTTTGCATGGTTACTCAATGCCTATCCATTATTTACTTCATTACAGAACTGATCTTTGGTGGTGTTAACATATTATTATGTTCTATTTCAGGACATTGAAGGCTTGTTTGATTCATATGGTATTAAAGTAAGTGTGCTGTATTTAAAAAAAAAAAGTTTGTTTTAACCCAGCAGGAGTTCTGAAGGCATAATGTTGGAATTTCTTACTTAATATTTACATTATTATTTTGAGGAGGAGGGTTACTTTGTATCTTTCAGGCAACACTATGCAGTGGAATGTCTTGAATGAAATGTTTTATTTATTTAAATATTTTGAGCCATAATGAATGATTATATATTTTTACTGATTTCAGAATACTGAATGTAAAAAAAAACATAAATAGTTATAAAACATTATATATAAATGCAATAGGTGTTTCATGAACTAATATCAGAATCTAATAAAATTAGATCCAGATTATCTTTCACTTTAATTTTGCTTAGAAATTAAGGTTTAATATGTAATATTAGTTCCATGCACTATTTGTATTAATATGAAATGTTAATATTTAATATTAATACTAAAAACATACTTTATAAATAAAAATATAAATATAAATTTTAGAACATGATAGCGGCAAAATTCCCAATTAAGGCTGCATCCATTACATCCATAAAACAAAAAATCATTTAAATTACTTTTTTTGTTGTTTTGAAATGAAAATGTTCTAACTAAGAAGAAATGAAAATCATAAAATAATTTTCAATTTCCTTCAGAGCTTTTTACTTGTTTATAAAAGTCATTGCTACTTTACTGACCATTTTATTGTCATCTCATGTCAACTATATATTTATATGAATTGTAACAAATTTGAATTGCTTTGATGTTACACTACAATAAAACATATTGCCACATTTATAATAATAAAAATAATAAAAACACACTTTCACAGCTCTCGCTGCTGAAGGCCTTGATTGACAGGCTGCTTCAGGATGGGATGGAGGAGCTTCTTCATGAGATCAGCACCAGCAGAAGAGTGAAAGGAGACAGACAGGAGCCGGACTCAAACATCATCACTGAATACACCGTAAGTAGCCTCCTGAACTTACAAAACATCTCAGCTAAATTAATTACTATATTTATAATTAAAAAAAAAACTGATTACAAGTCAGATAGATTTTCTGTTTATGATAAATACCCATTATTAGCGACAATGTACTTGCTGTATAAAGTCTATCTGGATCATAAGACCTCTTTCTAATCCACAGAGCTCAGTGAAGTACAGTCACCCACAAGAGTCATTACCTGATACAGATTTAACTGAGGAAGAGGCTGATCTTGAAGAGGGGCAGATGCCTGAGCCCAGTCCTGTATCAGTAATTACAGCACCATTATTCATAATCCATTTCTAACCAAACATCAACACACTTTATTCAGTTATTTTCAGATATACTTGACTGATTTGTTCTGATATAGTGTTATCTACATTTAATGCATGCTATACAGTTGTTTAATGTGGCTTTGATCTGGTGCCTTGTCTTGTATTTTAAGAAGCCTGTTGCAGAAAAAGAAGTGGGTCCTATACTTTCGAACATCTCTGCTATTCCCAAAAAGGCCAACCAGAGTAAAACCAAAGACAAGATGGTAGATGTTGACGAAAAGGAACTTGTGGAGACCAACTTCAGTGATGTAACACCTTTGAAATTTCTCCAAACCAACACTTCCTCTGAGAGGGTATGCTTACTAGTAGTAATATTTAAATGTATGCATTGCATTAAAGTGTGTTTTTAGTGTAGTTTATATAGAACAATGCTAAACTTTACTTGTCTTTTTTCAGATGTATTTAAACACTTAAGTCCATTTATTGGCTACTTTAAAAACAAGTTTAAAAAAATGAAACCTTTTTCACAGTTGGGCTCTGGGAAGGTAGAGGTAAGTATGGAGACAGTCTTCCACAGCCATGAGGACACGGGGAAGAAAACATCTGGAGAGAAGAAGAAAGGCAGAGAGAGGGGAAAGGTACACTGATCAGTCTCTGTTTAGTGTTGTACTTACTGTAAATTAACAGAATATCAATTAATAAAGAGTCAAACTACCCATAAGCAAGTTTGGGCTATTAAATAGACAAACATACTGGTGAAAATGTAAACCTGTGCAGTAATAATAAAAACCTAACCAGACATAATTAGAACTAAACATTACAATTAAATATTAGATGTCATTAAATGTCACGGCCACTAACTTCTTAAATGTCTCTAAATATTTTGAATGATTGCTATTTAAAGCCTTCTCATAAATGATGATGATTCTCAACTGTTAAACTCTCGAGCAGGCCAAAGGAAATAAAGGACGTCAAAAACGACAAAGGAAACGTTTGGTAAATGTTTCATCATCGCACCTTACCTGACATTCACACATCATTCATATTCAAGGCAGCTTAACAGTGACTCAATGCGAACTTTTTGACTTTATTTGTGTGATTACTTAAATATTCGGATGTACTAGAGTTATTATAGACTTGTCTAAACTACTTCATAAAAAAAAAAAAGCATAAACCCTAAATGATTTATAAACAAACATTAAATGCACCTGTTTTTATAATGTATAATTAATCGAACTAATGTGCTGCGAATTTCATTAATCTCAGTCATTATACTCCCACTAAAAGTGCTAAGAATTAATTCATATTCTGTCGCCATTTTCTCACCTTCAACCTGTTTGACTTTAATGGAATTTTAATTTTGGGAGAGTTACAGCCACCTAAAATTCTATATAAATCAAGATTACTGATGTTGTTACTTATTTTAGTCTGTAATGTGTCTGTAAATCATGTCTCTAATGTGTTTCCAATCTATTCTCGCTGACACTTTAACATGTTGGTTGTTTTCTTTGTGGAAACATTAGCGTCAAAACAAACCTTTTTAGCTTCTGTCCTCACTGGAAGGCAGAAATAATGTCTTACCTCTGTAAATTACAGGAAGCTCAAGACAACATGGAAGAGGAGGTTGAGGAAGCATCATATGATGATGAGGAATATGAATATGAGGTAGGTCTGTCACATGATCCTGCTGTGAACTATAATCTATGGTGGCAAATACAGTGATATGATTCACAATCAGATTTTGTCTATAATGTGTTGACGCATTTATAATGAATTGAATGGGAACTGACATGTCAACCTACGCTAATCACCTGAGTTTACCTCCTTCACACCCACAGCACACGTCACACTTAACAGGGCCTTAATATAGTACTCCCACTCCACAGCCAAAAGAAGAAACCCTAATCACAACGTTTCTAATAAATGTTGAGTAATTCTCCTCATAATCTCTCATCACTTGCTTTCAGTTTAGGGAATTTTTTTACACACTGAAGCCATTTTGTTTCATGAACTTTTCACATGGATTTTTGAATGTTTTTTCGTATCATGTCAGGACGAGCTGCACATAGAAGAGCCCTTTCCCTCTCGAGAGGAGGAAGGCGAAAGGGAGGAGGTTAGTATTATTAAAATCAAATCTGATCACAATAAACACACATATACGTACACAACTGGAAGCGCTACTGCAGACAGTGTCACAGTTTAGATGGATAGAGGTTACAATGGAATAATGTTTCATTAATAATACAGTACGGTTGTACAATATGTTTTAGCACCGAGCTGAAGTTGTTGTGAACTTTTGTTGTCCTCAGCTAAAATACTCAGTAACAACAGCTATATACGCAGAAGAAAATGAGGTAAGAGTGTAAGCCTTTTCTTTTTAATATTACTTATAATTCTAAATGGTTATGTTTAATAGGATGCTATTGGAAAATTGTGCTATAGAAATGCTATTACATTTTTTTTTTTTTTTTTTTACACAGGGTGAAACAACTTCTCCAGAGGAGATTACCCGGGTAAGAATATAAATCACCAACAGTTTGGGGTTGATAAGACTTTTTGAAGTTTAAAAAAAAATTGTTATGCTTACCAAAGTTGCATTTTTATTTAAAAACAGTGAAATTATAATAACTGATTTCTATTTAATATATTTCAAAATGTCATTTATTTCTGTGATGGCAGAGCTGAATTTTCAGCAGCCATTGCTCCAGTCTTCATGTCACATGTTTTTTATTTTTTTTATTCTAATATTTAATATATTTAAATAATTGCCTTTATCAGATAATTTCACCAGTGTAAACAATATTTTGCGCAAGTTTAAATGCATTTTAAACACTCAACATCAGTGTGTTGATATAGAGTGGATGTTTCAAGAACATGAAAATAATAACTGATGAAACATCATCGTGAAAGTAACACACTGGCATCCCAGCATGCACTGCACTTGATTTCCAGTCATGATTACTCTGGTTTGTTCACTTGTAATGCAGAATGTAACATTAAATATGCCTCATGGTGACGCTAACAGGTAAATATGCAGCCATTCCTCCAGTCTTCAGTGTCACATGATCCTTCAGAAATCATTATAATATGCTGATTCACTGCTCAAGAAGCATTTCTATTATCAGTGTTGAAAATATTTTTTGATTAGGATTCTTTGAACTAAATGTTCAAAAGAATGGCATTTCTAACACATCTTTAAATATAAAATGACTAATTTCTCAGTAGTTTTGGTATATTTGTTTTTTGATCATTCATAATTAATTTTTTGCTTACTTGAACAAGTCCTCTCAATGTGCTTCCAGATGGTTCACCCAATAACAGCGAGTCCCCTGCTCTCATCAAAAGTCACAGAGGAGGTACTTCTTCCACCTTGTGTTAGTTTCAGCAGTTTATACTGTATCTACTGCATATAATACACATTAACTAATTTGATGTGTTTTACAGAAGCCACTTGAAACCACATTAATATCAGTGCTAAATACAACACAAACTGGAGAGGAGGTAAAAGTTTGCCTGTGATTTTACTTTCTGGCTTCCACTTCTTTTGCCAAGACTTGCATGTGGCTTCACTTTGAAGCATGAACTAACTTCAGCTTTGGAAATCCTTCTTTTAGCATGTTTCTTGGATGTTTTAGCTTATTGCAACTGATTAACTACATCATTTGAATGATTCAATTGGCATATGTTTTGTAAAATGCCATTTAATAAAAAAGAAATTGTATTGCATGACAAAATAATTGCCTTCACTTCATCAGTGGATTTCACCAGTGCAAACAATGTTCAAATGCATTTTAAACAGTCAGCTTCAATGTATGAATGTAAAGCGTGAGTTTCAAGAATATAAAAAGTAACACGTCGGCATCCCAGCATGCACTGCTCTTGATTTTCAATCACGATTCCTCTGGTTTGTGCACTTGCTATACAGTATGACACATTAAATGTTCTTCATAGTCGCTCTTACAGCTCAGCTACAGGTTTTCTTTAATATATTTATTTTCTTAACACAGGAGCTCCCCTAAACTCTGTAAGAGAGACATTCAAGTGTGTAGAAACTGTGAAGGGTAAAAGAGGGGGAGGATCTGACTGGCCGGCATTACTTTGGGACTGATGTCATTCGTCCATGCTGCCTCCACCACGACTAGCGTTCAGTATGCTGCAGTGCCTTTGATAGATTGAGAAGAAGCTCCAGCACGCTCTGAGGAGAGATCAGCCTCCTCTTAAACATAAAGAACAGATCTTGTAATGTGCTGTTTTTACACTTACTGAACAAATCCATGCTAAATCATCTATAATCCATATGAAAGTGACAACACAAAACACTCATGAATGGTCCTCATGACATTATTGTTTTAATAGAGAATCAGATCATTTGCCCTGACAGCTCATTCAGCATCGATTTGTTCATCAGTTCCTTATTTATTGATAAGACTGAAAAAAGATTGTATTTTGTGTGTCTTACATATTTACTTTTTCATTTGGGGTAGCATAATGTGCTACCTGTTTTCACTGGTGAAATTCAATGGCATATTGCTTTTCTTTCATAATAATTAATCTGTTTGTGCATGTCTGTCAGTAAATGTGTGCTCCCTAAACCAGTCTTAACCTGTTTCTGAGTCTTTATTGTGTTCCGTGTGTTTAATTCTTTCACAATCATGACTGCATCATCATATTTTTTCAATTATATTGATCAAATAAATGGGTACCAAATCAATTATTGACCAATATTAAACATTTCAATTAATCAGTATCATTTCTTTTTGCTTTTGTAATTGTTTTTGCTCTTTCCACCTTATTTTTCAGTTAAGTTAATCAGTATTACTTTACATTAGATAACATTAACAATACTTCTAAAGCAATTATTAATCTTAGTTGATGTTAATCTTAACATTTACTAATAGATGTGTAAATCAAATGAGTTAATCAACTAACATGAACATTTTATACAAATCTAGTTATTTTAAAACACTGTTTAATGTGATCTTTAGCTAATGTCAAAAAAAGAAAATTCATACCCTGTACATTATAATATTTTGGTGCCTAAATTCTCTTGTAGCATTAAAAATTATTGATTTAACAATTTAGTTCAGTAGTGATGTAAATATACATGAAACTTCCTGTTTATGACTGTCTGGGTATAAACAGGTGAGCTTGTCCCACAATAGCGGCTTGGAAGAGGCAAGATCTAAAGTGAAGAGAAGTGCTCCTTCATCTGAGTACATGGTAAAATCTTGTTCATAACTGTCAACCTAATGTTTTGACAGGAGAATTTCATTTGCACATAGAATAAGCATCTTAATAAGTCATGAATCACGTGTGTCTTCCACAGGCCTACATGCCTGGAACCCCAGGTGGACAAAACCGTTACAAACAAGGATCTAAGGTGATGAAAATTGAATTACAGTGACGTATTTAGCGCTTATGATTGAATAAGCTCATCTTAGAGAGCTGCAGATGTGATTGCATGATGTAATGGAGGGAAATAGAGGGAACAAAGTCAAATTTTGTTATTGCATCTTCTTTTAGCGGTCTACCTCAGGTGCACAAGGCAAAAAGAAGCTAAATGTGAGTGTGTTTAATCTACCTAAAAAAATGAGGAATCCAAAAACATAAAAGAATAGTTGACCCAAAACTGAAAATGTACTCACCTTCAGGCCATCCAAAATGTAGATGAGTTTGTTTCTTCATCAGAAAAGATTTGGGGGAATTTTGCATTGCTCACCAATGGATCCTCTGCAGTGAATGGGTGCCGTCAGAATGAGAGTTCAACCAGCTGATAAAAACATCACAGTAATTCAGAAGTAACCCACATGACTCCAGTCCATTAATTAATGTATTGTGAAGTGAAAAACAGTGAATCAAAAACAGTCTATAATCTAAACGCTTTTTTCAGCAAATTTTCATTTTGGGGTGAACTATTCCTTTAAAATAATTCCATTTCTGAAGTCAGCTAAACAATGCATTGGAAAGAGATACAACCATAGTAATAAGTACTCACACTTGATATTTCTGTCACTCTTGTAGAAAAAGAAGCAAGAAAACAAAGACCTTGAGACTGTGACAGAGATGTACAGGGAAAGAGAGGGGGAAGAACAGGGGGTGAGAGAAGATGAAGTCTCTCTTGAGAACAAAGAAAGGAATATTGAGGAGGAAAAGACAACTGAGGAACAGTGGGACACGGAGGAAGAGGATGGTGTGACTGAGACCAAGGAAAACAGTTCAGGTGATGGTGACGAGGAGACAGGCAGCGAGGAGATAAAGGAAGAGTTTGAGCTAGAGAGGGAGAGGGAGAGACAGGAGATGGAAAGAGAAAGGATGGAACTGGAACAAGAAAGAGAAAAAGAACTGGAAAGGGAGAGAGAGCTAGAGAGAGAGACAGAGATGGAGCAAGAGGAAAATGAGGAGAGAGAGAGACAGTTACAAAGACAAAGAATAGAATGGGAGAGACAAAGAGAGAAGATGGAGAGAGAGAGGAAGGGAGAGACAGACCAAGAAGAAGACATGGGGCCTCGTATTTCCCACTGTGATTACCTTAAAGTAAGTATATGCTTCAAAGTCTATAGGTTTCCAAATATTCAACATATATTATATTATATTATATTATATTATATTATATTATATTATATATATATATTATATTGATCAATTATTAATTATCATAATTATTAATTATCTATTAATTATCAATCCATTTTAATTTACATATGATGGTAAGTCACAGATTTTTAGTCTAGACTTTTGCCTCCAATGTAATTACTATTTTGTAATACAATCTATTTTGATTGAACCATAGAAGAACTTTCTTTAATTATGATATACACCAATAAGAACCTATTCCATGGTTATTTTCATTTCAATTACATTTTTAATCCCAGATTTTCAGTGCGGTCTTATTATATATATCCGTAAATAAATTGTGCATTATATGTGTATTTTTCCTTTCTTGTACAGGGACCTCCAGGTGAAAATGGAAAAGCAGGCCCTAAGGTTCGCCAATCTTTTTAATTATGGGTCGGAACGATCTGTTCTTACTAATAGAGCATGATAGTCCCATCCTGATAAATAATGTTGTTCGAGCAATGTTCTCATCAGCTCTTATTAGTGTCTAAGCTCTGTGTGTTCCCAAACCAAAGTCTGTTAGATAAGAATGATTATCTGCTTTCTGATTGGACTGCAGTTCACCCACACATACGACATCCCCGCCTCCTCATTCACAATGTTAGGAAATTATTACTGTCAATCAAACCGGGTGGGTGGAATTTCAGCAGTGCCTTTCCGCTTGCTTTGATGCCCCAGAGCTTTATTTTTACTCCTCCGTTCCTGAAATGGATTCAGTGTCTTTATTAATATTGTAGTGCTCTCTTTGTTATTTGCCTTGTAAAAACTGCGTTTGTTAGTGGCTGATCACTTGTGAATTTGTGCAGGGGGAGATTGGTGAAAAAGGCCAGAAGGTACACTCATTCTCAACTTGGTGTCATTAACTGTTTATCCCATATTTCTTGAACCTCCTTTGATCTGTTTATGTGTTCTTTTTTTAGGGAGAACCTGGAACCGGTCACCGTGGGCCCATTGGTCAGGCCGGTCCACCTGGACAAAAGGTGATTGATTAAGCTGTGTATGTTATCAATGATATGAATTTAACTTCCCATACAGTACAATCCAAAAAAAGAGAAGAGGATACCAACATAAATCCAAACACAGTTAATAATAGACATTACTTAACTAACTAACATGTGATTGTTATGTACTTAGGGCGAGCCTGGAGAACCAGGACCACCTGGAGCACAGGGCATTCAGGGTATTCGTGGCAACCTTGGCATCCCGGGGTCACCAGGTCACAGAGGTCAGCCTGGTGACCCTGGAGAGCCAGGTAGAAAGGTAACGTCAGCCCATTCTCAAAGTTGAGTAGTTACCTTATTGTAACGACTTTGTTGATTTAAACACAAAAAAATGAACTTGAAATTTTTCATTTGTTTCCATTCTTTTAAAGGGTGATAGAGGTAGACGAGGGAAGAATGGTTCACCTGGTACCCCAGGTGCAATTGGTGCTCCTGGACAGCAGGTATCGCTTTAGAATTTTACTCTGTATTTTACTACATATTTTAAAAGTGAAGAACTAGAATAAACTGAGAATTTGCTCTTCGTTTTACAGGGTCCTCCTGGCCCCTCTGGGGTTAAGGGTGAAAAGGTAAATCACTGCATGTAATGTTTATGCTCAATGATACCAGGTTTGATGGAAATGCCCCACAACATAAATGTATACAAGCATGAAACGTTTCATCTGCTATTACTAGGGAGACAGTATCCCAGGAGAACCAGGTGACAGAGGAATTCCTGGGCTCCCAGGTCGCAGGGTAATATTATGAAATTTGCTCTTTCTGATTGTAGGTCTTTTTTTTCCTTTAATAGCATATTAGTTTGTTTGTAATAAATACTCAATGTTAATAAATAAAGTTAATAAATGATGTATTCGAAAACTTGGCCCAGATTTACTAAACGGGGTCAATTTGTGTGAGACCAAAATCCCATAAAAGTGTTGACAGTAGACGAAAGATCTGCAAAAGATGTGTTGACACTGTACAAATGAAAGAACGTAGACATTCACTTCCATAAAGACCAGTGCAATCTATCAAGACCAAATGAGCAACTATCACAGCCATGTTAAGCACAAAATGAATTAAGACATGTTTGTTTTTGTGGTGTTAGTAAATTTGGCCCCTAGTATCAAAAAGTGGCATGTTTTTTTCTCTCTCTCCCTCTTTGTGTTATTTGCTGTTAATTTTTCTCAACTTTTTCTCAACATTCAAAGGGAGGCAAAGGCACTGTGGGTGCCAGTGGTCCTCCAGGTCTCATGGTAAGTCACGAGTGATTCCAACTCACACTGTAGCACTTCTCAAATCCCTCAAATGTCCCTATAGCATTCCTCAAATATTTTATTAAAATATATTATTGCTAAATATTAATAACATGTGATACACAATACCTGCTGCCTTATGCTGCAATTACTAAATCGTATTAACAATTACTAAATCTCACATTTTATATTATTTCTTTCTTATCTCTCTTATCTCAGTTTTTTTCTACTTCACATCGTTAAGCTACTTTGAATAAAAGCATTAGCTAAAAGAATAAATGTAAATGCATTCAAAAAGCTTTAGTGCATCCATGCAGTGATCAGTATTGAACAGGTCAATATAGACTGTATTAAGAAAGTAAGACATTGTGATTCTGGACAATGTGTTAACGTCTCGTGACCTTTCTCTTTAATTAAGGGTCCTAAAGGCATGACAGGTATGAAAGGAGAAAAGGTGAGTCTATTTTTAACCCACCTCAGTTTGAAATTCGAAACAAGTTCGGAAAGTAGAAGGGCTTTAAATATTAATAGCCAAGCCAGCTCTGTCAGGGTCATTTTCTGCAGCTCAAAGACTTATAGACAGCTTTGACAGTACTGCTGTGCTCACAGAGCCTCACTTCTCTTTGTATTGACTTGCCAGTGCCTTCTTGTCAAGTCTTTCTCTGCTAAAGCCAATCTTTCAATGGTTGAAACTGCTGTGAACAGCACTTTCTTTTGACACACATACAATTGCACTAACGTCACAATCTGCGTCAGTTTTGAGTGATATTGGTTTTATTTTCTTCAGTATACAGTAACTTTATGACATACAGTGAACATTTGTAGTCTCAAAACAATACCACTTACAACCCTAGAAACATTTAACAGCCCATCTGGCATATCAGTTGAGTTTCATTTGTTTAGATACCCCTGACAAAAATAATAAAGACAAAACTTTTTGACTGACAGGGTGACAAAGGTGTGCCTGGTCACAGAGGAGACAAGGTAAGGACAGCATAAGAGTAGATTGAATACCTGAATACCCGTTTATTTTGATTCTTTCACCAACTACCACATCGGTTTCCTGGTTTTGTAGGGTAGTCCTCTCTCCATGCCAGGACCCAGAGGATATAAGGGTCTGAAAGGAGAGGCAGTGAGATATTTTTGTATTTTAATTTGTCATTTCACTATAAAGTTTCCCACAAAGGCCATACTTGACTATGTGAACTCAACAATGCTGTTTGAGCTTTTAGTTGTTTTTAAGTATAAATGACAGATACATGTCAAGGCATGTCTGAATTTGACATGGCAGGGTGAACGCGGGCTTCCGGGTTTTGATGGAGATAAAGGAGAGAAAGGTGAAGATGGTCCACCTGGTGCAAAGGTATTTTCTAAACCTTTCTTAGTGAATTATACACTCAGATACCTACAGAGATTCATGTCTACATTGGACCATAAAAGGGAATTTCTAACACTTGTTTCATGTAATTTCAGGGGCTGAAGGGAGAGGCTGGTACTAAAGGAGGCATGGGGCCTTTTGGTGTACGTGGTCCAGTAGGACAAAAGGTCAAAATTAGCTCTAATATGACGTTATGCACTATAATGCCTTAAACTGCTTTTTTTTAAGTATGGGTTATATTGCTTTATATTTCATGTTATATCACGGTAATTATTTTTACTGTGGAAAATGCATTTTGGGAGTGAAGGTATAATTATTTTCTTAGGGGGATCCAGGGGAGCCAGGCGCCAATGGGGAAAAGGTAGCCTATTTCCTGTTTGTTGTGATAGTTTCTAAACAAATGTTTGAGATTTGTATATTTTTAGACATTCTGCTGGCTATGTATTTTGTTAAATATTACTGATTGGCTAAGATTTGTCACAGGGTCGTAATGGAGAACATGGATTGGATGGTGAGAAAGGTGATAAGGGAGATATGGGCCTGCAGGGCCGAAAGGGAGATCAGGTATGAATATGAATCATATGAATTAAATATTAATTAATAAGAAATTTCTTTGAGCACCAGAGGTACCTGAGAAGGAGAACACTGTTCCCTTAATCTTTCTTACTAACTACATTATTTAGATGAATGATTAAATAATTAAGTAGGCTTTCCTGTCAGTTGATTTATTTTTTTACATTTTTATTTTATTTCAAATTTTGTTGAGTAACACTATGGACTCATGGACCTAGACTCATTGGTTTGTGTGTTCAGGGTGAGACAGGGGAGCCTGGTTTACCTGGAGAAGCAGGAATTAAAGGCGAGAAGGTATGAAATGTCAATCTAGTCTTTAGTTGTTGTGTTCTCACCTGTCTGTAACCATTGTTTCACAACATTTATTTTTCTGTAGGGCTTCAGAGGTTTCCCTGGACGAATAGGGAGTCCAGGACTGGATGGAGAACAGGTATTGTTGGACCTATTTCATCCCATATTAAAAATTAGATTAAATAAACCACTAAGAACATTTCCTTTGACTGTAAAACACAAGGGTGATTCTGGGGACCCTGGCAGGCCTGGCATTCCAGGACTAAACGGTCTCCCGGGACGAAAGGTGAGTCACTTCCCAAACAGACATTGATAACCTCATCATCACTGTAAGTTTAATTATGAGATGAATTGTTATTGTTAATGTTTAGGGAGAAAAAGGTGACAGTGGTCTGAATGGTCTTGATGGAGCTCCTGGGCAAAAAGGAGAGAAGGTAAAAAATTATATTTAAAAACGATTTAATAATAGTTCACCCAAAAATTCTAATTCATTCATCATTTACTTATCTTCTATACAATTTTAACTGTAATACAAATAAAGAGTCTTTTTTCTTAAAAAATTCACACTATTTCTTCCATACAACAGGAGCAGTCAGAAGCTCCAAAACAAGCTAAAACCATAAAACGTGCCATAAGACTATCATAAACGTTAACTAAAATCATATATTCAAAGTTTAATTATGTCATATGATATTAGTGTGAGGACCTATGACTTGCATTCAGATGTAGATATTAAATTGCATTTCATGCAGGGTTCTTACCATTAACTAAAACTAAAACTATTGAAAACATTTTTGTTCATTTAAATTAATAAACATTCAACTCAATTAAATTAAAACTAAAATAAAACGATATATATATTTATAACATACATAGTAAAAACAAATATGTTGAAATGTTGAAAAAATAAATTAAAATAAAAAAAATTAAAAACACTGTTATTATGTCACAACAGACTTTAGAAAACCATACTTGCATAGGATGATCACTGAATTTTTATTTTTGGATAAACTGTTGTTCTAAATAATCTTTCCCTTTTAAATAACCCATTCTTCTGCAGGGTGCAACTGGTTTCCCAGGTTTCACTGGGTTTAAAGGATCTCCTGGTGCACCAGGAACTAACGGGGCTCTGGGTCGGCCTGGTCCGGTTGGACCTAAAGGTGACATGGGACCAAAGGTATGACCAACCTGCCTACACTTAGACAATAATATCTACATGATAATAGAGCTGAATTTATTATTCCTCTGCGTGATTCATCAGACCTCACAGATAGATAGATAAATCGTAATGCTAGTGTAATTAGGGCCATCTTCATATCTCACTCAATCCCATGTCGAGGAACCGTGGAGGAGGACAAGGCCCTAATTAACCTCAAGAAAGACAGGATGAGAGAGAGATAGAGAGACGGGGGGTAGGAGCTATTTCTGCTGGGATGAAGATTTGAGCTATCAAACTAAACACTGCGCTAAGGCCGCCTTTAGCCACAATTAGGCATCTCTTGATGTTGATAGAAATGGAGAGGATTCAGCAAGCTGCACTCACAGAGTCTCTTTAGTAAAGGTGAGCTGTACTCCAGTACAGAAGCAGCAGACAATCTTAAAGAGTAAAGTTTATGAATTAAACATCACTCTGAAAGTATCACTCTGATGCTATTCTGTACGAACACAGCCAATATATTTTTAAACGTATATTTATTTCAGCTGAAAATTAAGTAAACCATTGGTTTGGTTATGTGTAGCCTCAAGCTCAAAGCTGATTGGTCAAGGGTTAGTGATTGTTTCGTGGTGATGTGCAGTTTCTGTGCATTACTATCTGTCCAGCATTGTTTGATTTGATTGTTTTATCTGTCCCAGGGAGAGAAGGGAAGGAGAGGCAGAGGAAAGGCCTGTCAACGGGGACCCCCTGGAATTCCTGGCCTCAGAGGCCTGGATGTAATAAGGCATCTACACACAAATAACTGTATCCTCCACTCGATCAGGACTTAATCTATTCACAAACATGCTCAGTCTAAAGTTATACATGTCCTCTATGCAGGGGGAACTGGGAACCTCAGGAATGAAAGGAGAAAAAGGGGAGCCTGGACTCAGTGTATGTTGACAATGCCCCATTTTTATCATGTATTTATCCTTATGGATTACATATAGGTTTTCAATGTGATTAAATACTTAAATTTTCCCATTTGTTCAGGTGGAGGAAGTGAAGGATCTTGTGACAAAAGAGGTGGTTGAGAAGTGTGGTGAGTTTGTGTGTATGCAAGTTGCAGTAGGAAAACTGCTGTAAAAAAGCACCTTATTTGTTTAAAGTGTTTGCTAACGAAATGTTATCACACTTTTGTTCATGTATATATATATATATATAGTAACAAACTCATTTTTTTGCAGTCCATACAGTCTTACTGTATCTGATCTGACTGTAAGCTAAACAATTAATGTCAAGATATGCAATGATACAACCCACTGAATAGATTGTTTGTCTATTCATGTTTAACTAAATATGGCTTCTACCTCCATAAAGAACTATTCAGTTGTGCACTGTACTGCAGTCCATTGAAGTGAAACTATGAGCTTCATTAACACATGTACGTGGGTGGTTAGAAGTGTGTGTTTTTGTGTATTTGTGTGAGTTTGTGTATTTGTGTTTGGAGGCCCCTGTTGTGAAGGCCTCAGGACCCCATGGGTTCCACCATCTGTTGTGTTTTCATGGTCTCTCTTACCAAAGAAAACCTGTGATGAACTCCATGTCAGGAAGTCACGAAAATTAAATTGACAAAAAAATGGGAGTGTTTTTATAATTTTATTGAAGTAATGACTTCTGTGGTTTAAAAATGTTTTTGTCAAATAATTGAATTACTGTCCATTTGAATGAAATTAAATGACTTAATGATGTTACCCTAACGACGTTTGACTAAAGCATGATCATATTTCTAACTAAAGGAAAGGACATACTCCTGATGGTGAACACCAATGATCCAGATGATGGGAGTATCCTAAAGGAAGAAAGAAGAACAGATTCTTCCTCTCCGTTCTTGCTCACCCACCCCAAAGTGTGGGATGAAGAGTCAGAGGATGAGACCACTACAGTTCATCCTGCTGTTTCAGAGTCTGAGCCAACATTAGCATATGGCAACGTTACAAGTAGGTATATTCCCGCTTTGAACCAATATGTTATAACATGGTTTCTCTCTTATGATATCATCTCTTTAGTTTGCCCTCGGGCCTGGAAGGGTTTGGATTGGGAAACTGTAGATTTATATAATCAGTTTTATCTTCATATGAACTTCTGCTGGGTCTTATGAACATTAGTCCTGATCTGTTTATCTTTATGCATAAGTTCAGTCATCCATAAACACCATTCAGCTTTTCTTTCCCTGATGGAAAACAGGAAATCATACGCAAAAGTCATACGCACAGGTTCTGCATGGTCTACTTCTCTGTGTTATTTTAAGCAACTGAGTCACACTTCAAAAAAAATAAAAATCTGTTTATTTTTTTTTTGTTTTTTTAGTACCAACCATAAAGTAGTTGTTCATTGGAGCCTGATGTTAATTTCAGTGATCAGAATATGAACAAAGACATAGTACTTGTTATCTATTTGGCTACATTATTATATGATGTCCACTTCAGATGGAAGAAAAATAATAAATGAATAGACTTTTCAGGCAATCATATCAACATAGAAACACTGGCTCTCATCATAAATTTAGTATGTCATAGAATAAATAAAGGAAAAAGAATAAGAAAACCACTGATGACTGATTTTGTTTCCATTACACAAACAATTGAGTGTTCGAAAATGTACAAAAATGTACAAACCCTCAGGCCATCTAATATGTGGATGACTTTGTTTCTTCTTCAGAAAAGATTTGGAGAAATTTAACATTTCATGATTTGTTCAACAATGCAATGCACTGCAGCGAATGGGTGCTGTCAGAATGAGAGCCCAAACAGCTGATAAAAACATCACAATAATACACAAGTAATCTACACAACAGTCCATCAATTAATGTCTTGCGATGCAAAAAGCAGCATGCATAGCTTCAAACCATTGGCTAAAATATGAGCCCTCTATTCATAATATTGCTTACTTCGGAGAAAAAATATTTTTTGTCTGAAACAGGAAACCAACCACCTTTCACCAAGTCCAAAACAGTTGAAAACAAATATGTCAGTAGATTTTGATTTGAGAAGACAACATAGAATATACTTTTTCTCTACAGAAAGTGTTATCATGGATTATGGGCTCATATTTTGGCCAGAAGCAACGGTTCCAAGTCTTAATGGTGGATTTTTTAACTGCAAACAAATTTATTTTCATGTCACATTAATTGATGGACTGGAGTTGTGTGGATTACTTTTGTTTATCAGCTGTTTTGGACTCTCATTCTGACGGCACCCATTCACTGCAGAGTATCCATTGACGAGCAAGTGATGTAATGCAACATTTTGACAAATCTGAACTAAGTTATCTAAATGTTGGATGGCTTGAGGATGAGTACATTTTTTGCAAATTTGGGCAAAGTGTTCCTTTAAATGACAAATCTGGATATAATATAAGCTTTTCTGTTGCACTCAGGAGCCAGTACTGAGGGAGAGGGAGAACAGAGAGAAAAGAGACATGCACTCAAACTCCACTCAGGTATGTGTGGAGTAAAAGAGGAGAACATCGTCCTCTGCTGACTGCTGCTCCAAGTGCTTTTAACCCGTTAATACAGCTAAAAACTGCTCACATAAGCGTTAAATTCAGATTTTCTGCACAAATTAAACCTGGTCCTTGAATAAATATATTTGCAATGGAAATTTTGGTTTTATGTCCAGAAAAGTAGTCCAAAAAGTACACAGTAATGGTCCTGGCACCAAAAGTGCAAGCACATAGCCAAGATTATTTTATGCGCTTTTTTTTCCCCCACAGTCTATTTCTGTCACATACACAGTATTATATGAGACACAAGGAACGGAAACAGACGGATAAGAGCAGAATTAATCCACTGATAAAAATAACATTCAAATCAAGTATATATGTATGTGAGAAAGAGAAATAGAGATAAGAACATTTGACTAACAGTGAAATTCAAGATCAATTTTGAACCATTTTTAGAATATATTATTATATGATATATTTTTGAATTATTCATCATTTTGTTGATTTCATCAATTTTTTTAAACATTAATTTCATTAGAACATTAGTTGAACTGCATTTACAATTCTTTGAAACTTATTAATTAATGCTGCCTCCATTAAATGTAGACCTAGCCGCTGATCTGTGCCTTGAACCCATGTCTGAGGGCCATTGCACTGAATACATCCTGCTCTGGTACTACTACGCCGTCTCAGGAGAATGCCGTCCCTTTGTGTATGGTGGCTGTGGAGGAAACAGGAACAGCTTCAGCTCTAAACAGGACTGTGAGAGTCAATGTGTTCTGGGGAGGAGAGGTAAAGAGCCAGTCAGAATTCAGACTTCAGGTTCCAATATAAATGATCAGAGGTGATTGTTCGAAAAATGCTAAAGACATTCCTTTTTAATCTAAATCAATTTAATTAAATGTTCTTATCTATTTACAGATTTTGGATCCTGAGGAGGAGAGATATGCTATTTTTAACAGTGTAACTAAATTCTATCTCACAAAAAATACTATTTTTGTACATTGCCATCCTATATGTATATTAGTTTATAACAGCTTTATATGGCAGAAAAAAATAATACTACATCATATTTGCGTTTTACTTTTACAGTGCAACACATTGTTGCACTTTTGTAGTTATTTCTTACAAATACGCCATGTTTTTATACAAAAAAAATATATTTAGTTTGATGTTTATAAACCAAGGTCATGATTCTAAGAGTAAATGCACTATTAATATAACCGAATATGTGTTTATAACCTGTCCACCATGAGGTTTATCATTTTGCACTAATGGTTCTGTTTGTAAAATGTTCTTAATCTGACTGTATTTGTAAGACAATTAAAACAATGGGATGAATATATTTTTGAATGAGCTATATAGTTCCCTGTGGGTTGGTGAGTGTGTGCGTGAGAACATTTTCACATCGTGACCTCTGATTTTGGACCGTGTTCTCTGAGCTTGGCCCTATGGTGTGTATAAATGCTGCCATGTTGGCTTTTCTTCAGAAATGTTTGTCGAGTCGTGTCTGGACGGTGTCTCCTGGGGGCAGGCGGAGAAGGTGTGTGTGTATTTGAAGCAAATAGACTAGCTGCATTTGTGGGTGGCTTATTTGTGCACATTTGTGAATGTTTGCATTTCCTTCCTCATTATTTTTACCCCTCCATATCTTCCAGTCTTAACAGCTTTGACATTCACTCTGTTCTGTCTTATATAATCCCCCAAACAAGCTGCTCCCTGTTGCATCCCAAGGTTTTTTGCTCTTTACATATGTCCCATCAGCAGGGGGCACGTGTAGCAGGCCGTAGTCCAATTTCAAGACTGTGGTACAAGTCAGAAGATAGGACACCCTTTACAGTGTGTCTAAGGGGATCCCTGAGTGAACTTCATTGTGTACACTACAGAGAATAGATGCTCTTTACACTTGCTTTTAAATGTAGCCTGTAGTTTTAAAGGTATAATGAGCTTCCTTTTAACGTCATGTGGAATAAATATATTAACATCCAGCCCAATGCACAATGTTTACAATGTATAAAGGTGATAGTTAATGAAGTCTTCAAGCTTCTGAGCCCTTGATAGCAATGCAATCAATCATTAAAGGGAAGTGGGAGGAAAACTCATTAAACTTATAAGCATGAACTGCAGAGCAATTAACTCACAGGGAGGTCTAAAAAGGGACACAAACATTTGATATGTCAGTGACCCTGAAAACTGAGAAAACAACAAAACAGACCCTTATAAATAGTTTAATACAGATGCAATGTAAATAAAGTGCTGCGCTGTCCATGGTACTGAATGCCCATGGATGAATCTCTAAATTCTCAACTTTCCTGCTAAATTATAAACCATATTTAAGCAAATTTATTTATTTATTTATTTATTTATATTTTACAGTTTAATTGGACATATAGTGGAAGAAAGGCTATTTACAGTCTAAGGAATAAAACACACATCCAACACAATCTCACAGCAAGGTTATTTGGCAGTGGCACTATGCCAAATTGGTGGCTAATTTGTAAAAATTCATTAAAAAAAGACCCCATTCATGAATTTTTTGTATGATCTAGGTCTTTCACACAAATTCACACGAAAACTTGACACCTCGCAAAGTAGTTAAGTTTTTGCGTGAGATCGAGTTGGTTAAACTGCAGCCATACAGTAATAAGTTGAAATTTACAATTCAAATACATCATTTTATATAATAACAGGCTGGCTTCAAATATTAAGCCCAAAATAGACTATATGGTGACGGTATATTCGTCTTGGGTGCACGAGCGCATCAATCACCGCCTCATTTTACTGGGAGGATCCCAATAAATGACGTAATTGCTGGCGTACGACTGCAGCGTAATTGTGCTTATACTAAATGAATGCACATCCAATAGGCGAACATATTATGAGCAGCCAGGGAGATATCATACACTCTAAATCCCTTTTATGATTCAGTGCGACATTAAGTTGAGAATGAGTTGTTGACTTGCTTGCCTTTTTCATAGCACATTGGACAAAAGTTTTGGTTGACCTAACAGTGCTTCACTTCAGAAGACTCTCCTAATTCAAACAGTGCAGGTAAGGTACTTTTTTATTAGATTCAAGGGGATATTTTACTGGAAAATAACAATTTACCCAGAGGTTGTTCCAAATCTGTGACTTCATTTATGGAACACAAGAATATTAAAGGCTGATCGCTTCTGTCACAATTGCATTATGTACAGAGTGAAATGCGACAGGCTAACACCACATCTTTTGTTGCACAAAAGAAAAAGAAAAACTTAGTAGAGATTTGGAACAACATGAGTTTTAGGACAAAATGACAATTCTAACTTTTAGTCGAACATTTACTTATTATTATAGGTGCATATGACAGTTTTTATACAAACTTTCTTACAGTTAAAGTTATCATTACCCAGAAAATATTGTTCTAAAAGCCTTCTTAAAGTACTTGCCTTGAATGTATTCTCATGCGCTTCCGTTCAACAGGGCAGAACGATGTGGCTCGCGCGGACCCTCCTCGCTCTGGCGCTTCTTTGCGCACCGGTATCCAGCCTCTGCTTGCCAACGTACGACCCCGTGTCCAACTTTCTTTGCAACAATGAGGTGTTCTCCGAGACGAATGATAACGGGCAACCAGCAAATCCCCTGGTGGACAGTCTAAACCTCCTGTACAAATCAGCGCACTCGCTTTCCTCCGAGGAGCCGCGCGAAAGGAGGACAATACCCGCGTCCAAATACAGATACTTGAGCCAGACGCAGCTCAGGAGTAAACTGTATCGTAATAGTGCGAAGAGCGACCGACGCAGCCAGGTCACTCTGTCCCTTGATGTCCCCACCAACATAATGAACATCCTCTTCAACATTGCCAAAGCCAAGAACCTGCGCGCAAAGGCGGACGACAATGCGCGCTTGCTGGCGCAGATTGGAAAGAGAAAATGAACTCCAATTAATGTCACTAATTTGACTTTAACTGATATTTTTTGTGACCAACTGAGGCATGTTATCTCTAATTTAATAATGTAATAAAAGTTTTTTTTCAGTTGCATTATAAGCTATCCTGAAAATTAATGGAACGTATTAACAGGTGACCTTTGGGCTCATTACCTAGTGAGACTCATGGCAATTGTAAACAAAAGTGTTTGGTTTATTTCTAAACTCAAGCTTTACAGAGACATAATGATTGGAGTATGTATCGTAGGGAAGTAGCCTACGACATATTTTTTCCTTCCTCTTTCCCTTTTCATTAATATAATTTTGGTCTGTTCACCTCAGATGAAAGTTGAGCTGGTTAGTATTAAAATGACTGCTTTATAAGATACACGACTTGATGGTTTCAGATCTGTAAAGTTCTTAAAACTTCGGGTGGATAAAACCGAAAGTGTAATATTTTTGTACTGAAAATAACTATGTTATCATTTAATAAATAAACAAATGCAAATGTAAACAAAGCGTCCATTTGAAGGTAATTATTTCGAGGGAGAATTTCACTGTAGGCTAGGTTTTTACGGATCTTAAGAGACATAAAAATCTACAGATATATAAACAAACACACCACTCCTTTCACTTTTCACAACCGACCAGTCAAGGCAATAATTATAGAGAAGTCTACCACTGTTTATGCTGATAGCAAAGAGTTATGAATAATAAATATTTGATCACATTTTCATATAGAATCTACGTTTTGGTGAACAATGAACTTGAATTTGTAGGAAGGCTACAGAAAAATAAGTGTAATTTGAACTGTAAAAGTTTGTAAAAACACTACAGGAAAAAAAAAATCCCTTACTTAATTTCAAATAAATGTAAAATCTACAGTCAAACCTGTAAACTGACATTCCCAGAATTCCCTCCATGACACTCCAAATTTGAAAGTATTTAATTTATATAATCATGTTAATGTTTTATATATATATATATATATATATATATATATATATATATATATAAAATGATGGCTTGTCGAATCCACTTGTGATGCGCTTTGATTCTTCGTGTGGATTACACTTATACCAACTGCATTAATATGGTTGTAAGTATGTTAAAGGCACAAAACAGATTTTAATAGCGGTGTTGTTGAATTTACTAGTTTACAATCAAATTTTCTTGTTTGTAAATTGCAGTTTTATACTGTAAAACTGACCTTGAACGTGTTTACAGTTTTTCTGTATTTGTTTACAAAATTATTCTGGCAACCACAGTTGCCAAAAATTCTTTGTAAAAACTACAGAATATTTTATTTAATTTTTTTACAGTGCATGGCATCTCCATCGAGACCCACTGTTCAGCGTTTGGTCTCTCAGAACAAATATAAAAATATATATATATATATTATAATAGATAACTCTAAATAAATGATTGTTATATACATCACAATGCATATTATAATTCGCAAATACGTAAAAATGTAAATGTTGTAAATACATATATACATGGCCTATCGTTTTAAATATCTGCATTTAAATTAACACACACACATACACATACACATATATAAAAAGAAAATTAACTCAGCACAGACTTTTATTTTGAAGCATAATCCAGGGGGCGCCATGTTTACCTCCGCAATGAGCTCACAATAACGTCACACTAGTTGACGTGGAGGAAAGGAGTCTGATCATCTCGTTTGCCGCTGTCAAACATTCTGCAAAATGATCAAGAAATTTGACAAGAAGGATGAGGAGTCTGGTAAGATCAATATTTAATGCACGCAGACACATTATATAATCAGTATTTTATAAATAACATCTTATTTCAGTGACCGAAACGATGTCGGCTGTTTTGCTAAGGAAGAGCGACTGCAGGCCACAGGACAACATCTGGAATTGGAAATATAATTGATTTAACACTTAAAATGAATAATATGCATGTTCCATTCTGTCTAAGTGCGACGGTTTAATCAGTAGTAGCTGTGTGGTTTTGCAGTATCCTGTAACGTTAGTATGTTTATTTAATCTTAAGAAAGCTAATGTGCTAGCAGTTCCTTTATTGATGTCATGTTACAATACAAATCTCAGTCAATGAACAGCCTATATTTGCTTCATGGATGTACTGTATAACCTTTGTATTTTAGACATTTAAAGGCTATTTCTGATTGACTTTGATTTTAAATTTGGATAAATGACTGCAAAAGGGCTAACATTACATAGATGCTATTCTCTTCTGTCATAACAACTTTACCTATAATGCATTTCATCTATAATCTATATAGATTAAATCTATAAGATCTAACTATTTGGTTTTAGTTAACTTTGCATATAGGATTTACATTACATGTGTAACTAATATTGCTGTTTTGAAGTGAACTCAGACGCAGAGTGACATTAAGATGCTATTTGTCATTTTATAACTTATTCTATATGTACTTTTCTGGAAGAAATAGCACCTTATGATTTTATATATTGTTTTCTAATGAAGACATGGGTTTAGCTGATTGACAGCTTTATTTTGATGTTTTTAGGAAGTGGCTCAAACCCTTTTCAGCATCTGGAAAAGAGTGCTGTACTGCAGGAGGTGAGTTTAATGCATCCAAATCTAAAAATTAGGTAAACGTCTCTTTAGTACTGTATATTACATTGCATGTTTGTTTCAAAGGCTCGGATTTTCAACGAGACGCCTATCAATCCGAGAAGATGTCTGCATATCCTCACGAAGATCATCTACTTGCTTAACCAGGTGCATTATTATTTGTTACTTAGCCAGCAGTTTTCTTCTACAGTTTCTCTTTTTTGCTCTCTATGGGACTGATCCATCATTAACCTCTTTTATTATTCAGGGTGAGCACTTTGGAACCACAGAGGCCACTGAAGCTTTCTTTGCCATGACAAGACTGTTCCAGTCTAATGATGTAAGAAACTCTACAGCCATATTAACTATGTGTTTTTTTTGTTTTTTAAATGACAAAAGCTATATCTAGAGATGGTATGGCCAATAGCTGCATATTGTGGATGGATGAATGGATGCATACATTTCCAAAAATAAATAAATAAGAAATAACAATAACGCACAAAGAAAATGACTAAAACCTAAAATAAAATAAATGAAGTATACAAGGAAATGTACAAATCAAAGCTTATTCAAAATATTAATAGAAGCTATAATGGTAAGTAACAATAAATAATATGAGAATAAAATCAATCATTACTTACTATTTTAGTTATTGACAACTAATAATTTAATGCAAATAATGTGTGTTTCTTTTCTATTAGCTGAAGTTTTGAATTTAATTTCAAAATAAAATTTATTTATATGTAATCATTTCTCATTTGTGCCTCTTGTTTTAGCAAACCCTGAGAAGAATGTGCTACCTGACTATAAAGGAGATGGCCAACATCTCAGAGGATGTGATCATCGTTACAAGCAGGTGAGCAGCTCATGTTGCCATAGCAGTGTATTTCTTAAATGCTGAGATATTTACAATATACCTTTTCATATATGTAGAGTATACAAACATGGTGTTTGATGAGGAATGGAAATCTTTGCACACAAGCTGCCAATATTACCCTATGAAGGACGCTGATTAATGTTTTGTTTGTGTCTCAGCTTGACAAAAGACATGACTGGTAAAGAGGATGTTTACAGAGGACCAGCAATCAGAGCTCTCTGCAGGATCACTGATGTGAGTCTCAACTGTTTGCAAACTCCTTTATCTCTGTGTATTGAAGAATTAATTTGCTATCAGTCAGAAACAAACTATATTTAAACTGATGGGACTAATATAAATCATCTTTCCAACTGTGCTTCATCCATCTCGTCCATCAGACCACCATGCTGCAGGCGATTGAACGATACATGAAACAGGCCATCGTGGACAAAGTGCCCAGCGTCTCCAGCTCTGCTCTGGTCTCCTCACTGGTAAGATCACAAATTAGTGTTGCTTTTGTAATGATGTAATAAATTTACATCTCCGACCCCATCTGTTATTATTAATTCAAACTAGTAAGTGTTTTACACTTATTTATAACTGTTTATTACACTTATTAGGGATGCACGATATATCGGCTACCGTATCAATATCGGCTGATAAATGTAAATTTTTCTGTTATCGTTATCGAACCAATAAGAGAATTTGCCCGATATCTTAGAGCCGATAAAATATAGGCCTATTATTCATTGTAGGCTATAATAAACCTGTTTTAAAATACATTTTTAATACATTTTCAGTGAGGAGTAGCCTAATTTATTTATTTTTCCTCACAAGGCTACGAGTCACAGCATAATTAATAATAAAAGTAACCTAATAATAATCTCCAGAAAATAACAGGTCTACATTAACTGGAAGTGCCAAATACTCTCAATAATGACAATATTTAATGATTTTGACGATATCTCCTTACATGATTGTCCTCTTTCAGCGCACTCCATCTTCTTATCACCTTAAAAAAAAAATTACACTTAAGTAATGTTGTCCAGTAACATGTTTCCATTATTTAAGCATCATTTTATTTATTTGTAAAGCTGCTTTATGTTTGATATATGTTTAAGTGTTTAATGCCTTTAATGGTGAGAATTTTTTTGGTAATCAGGCTCTCAAAAATTATGTAAACATTTGGATATAGATTTATCGGCCAACATATCGGTTGCATATCGGTGCATCCCTAACACTTATTCCCACCCCTAACGTTATGGCTCTGGATAATGTAGCTGTGTTTGTGTATTTGTTTTTCAGCACATGGTGAAGATGAGCTTTGATGTGGTAAAACGCTGGGTCAATGAAGCTCAGGAGGCGGCTTCAAGTGACAACATCATGGTGCAGGTTAGTGAGTTGTTTGCAAACTTTGTCTTATGAGTTGGAGGTCTTTCCGTCTCTAATAAAATGGGATCTCTCTCCACAGTACCATGCTCTGGGTCTTCTGTACCACCTGAGGAAGAATGACCGTCTGGCTGTGACTAAGATGCTCAACAAATTCACCAAATCTGGCCTCAAATCTCCATTTGCTTACTGCATGATGATTCGCATTGCCAGTAAGCTGCTGGAGGAGACAGAAGGAGGGTACATGTGTTGGACATCAGCTTTTCAGACTCATCAATGTTATGTAGTTGCATATAATGTAAACTTACCGAGTCTGTCTACATGTGATTTAACAGGCACGATAGCCCGCTGTTTGATTTCATTGAGAGTTGCTTGAGGAATAAACATGAAATGGTGGTTTATGAAGCAGCCTCCGCCATCGTCCATATGCCCAATTGTACTGCTCGTGAGCTGGCTCCTGCTGTGTCTGGTTAGTGTTTCTTCTTTGCGTTCTCATCAGCACACAATAGAGTACACTAGATGTTTGAATAAATGTTGCCTTTCTTTCTCTTTCCATAGTTCTCCAGCTGTTTTGCAGCTCTCCAAAAGCAGCCCTGCGTTATGCAGCTGTACGGACACTTAATAAGGTTGGTTTGAATGTTGCAGTATCACCAGCTATCACATGGAGACACTATGGAGACATTTTTAGGTTTAAAGTCATGCATTTAACAAATAGTGCAAAAACTACATTCTAAAGAGGTAATATAACCACACACACACAAAAACAAATATTCCCTTGTTCACACAGGTGGCAATGAAGCACCCATCAGCGGTGACCGCATGCAACCTGGACCTGGAGAACCTGATCACTGACTCCAACCGCAGCATTGCCACCCTGGCCATCACCACCCTGCTGAAGACTGGCAGCGAGAGCAGCGTGGACCGCCTCATGAAGCAGATCTCTTCCTTCGTCTCGGAGATCTCAGACGAGTTCAAGGTGACCGTGAATTACAACTAAATTAAACAACAATGGCATGCTTCAGAAGATGCATATTCAGTCATGTTTCCGGAGTTAGATTAGTTTTGCCTTTGATAATTGTCCTGTAAAAACTGTGTTTTCATAACCGAGTGGTGTGTTTGTTTTCCAGGTGGTTGTGGTCCAGGCCATTAGTGCCCTGTGCCAGAAGTATCCCAGAAAGCACAGCGTGATGATGAACTTCCTTTCTAACATGTTGAGAGATGATGTGAGTTCATTCAAGTACAAGATTTTTCTGAGTCTCATATTCTTTTTTTTTTTTTTTGTGAAAAACCACACAACCAGATTTATACTTGATACCCTTAACAATTTATTTACATTTTTATCACCAAAAATAGCTGAAAAAGCATTTACTTTTTCATTAGACATGTTTCATTTTTTGTTTCCTTTTGTAGGGTGGCTTTGAGTACAAGAGAGCCATTGTGGATTGTATCATCAGCATCATAGAGGAAAATCCCGAGAGTAAGGAAACAGGCTTGGCCCATCTGTGTGAGTTTATCGAGGATTGCGAGCACACCGTACTTGCCACTAAAATCCTCCACCTGCTTGGGAAAGAGGGCCCACGTACCCCCACCCCCTCCAAATACATCCGTTTCATCTTCAACCGTGTGGTGCTGGAGAGCGAGGCCGTGCGGGCAGGTGAGTAATCTTGCGTGACCTTTGACATATGCGTTAACCTCCTTGCAATAAGCTTAAAGACCTGCTCATGCCATTGTAAGATTTCAGGAAGCTTGTGTTTGCAATACAGTAGAACAGAATTATTTTGAGCGTTATACGCTTGTCCAAATAATTAATTGCAGTCCAACTGCAAGCAGTAATAAATTAAGCAGAGTTTATAATCTGTAATTAATTAAATTCCAGAGACTAAGATGAGCATCTTTAGGACATTTAAGCATTCTTCTGCTCTGACTCTCCTCTCACGTTTTTCATCAAAGCTGCTGTTAGTGCGCTGGCCAAGTTTGGAGCTCAAAACGATGACCTGCTGCCAAGCGTCTTAGTTCTGATGAAGAGGTAGGCCTTCAGCAGAAGGAAGTCTGTGTGTGGGTGGGTAATTACAACAGTAATCTGAGTATTAGAGTAAGGAAATGGAACAAAGAAATGTGTGTTTGGAAATTAATGTGAATGCTTGTTTAAAAAAAAAAAAGAGAGAGAGAAATGTATTTATTTGATTGGATTAAAAATGATGCCAAACTGAAAGCAGTATTATTTTTGTACTAAAAAGAGAAAATCCTCTTATTTAATTAGATTAAAATATGATGCAAAATGAAAAATAAAATAGTAAATGGAAACTTGACAAACTATTTGATTGATGCAAAAATGAAAATACTCTCTTTATATATATATGTGTATATGTATATATGTGTGTGTTATACTAAGAGATTTAAACTTTTTTATATATATATAATAATTTAATAATAAAAAAATATTTGATTGGATTGAAAACAAAAATTATGCAAACCATAGAGTAAAAAAAAAAATTGTTCTATAAAAAATCTAATATCTACCAGAATGTATGCATATTGTCATTGTTATGTTGCTTATTGCCCATTTCTAGAGAGAAGCGTTTAAGGTGCTAATTTACTGTGTGTCTGACAGGTGTATGATGGACAGTGATGATGAGGTGAGAGACAGAGCCACATTCTACATGAATGTCCTTCAGCAAAAGCAGAAGGCCTTAAATGCCGCTTACATCTTTAATGGTGAGGGTTTGTGTTTTAAGGGTTGGTTGCAGTTGTTCTGGATAGTTCAGATTCTTATTGTGTATCTGATGCATTTAATCTGATTCATCTGATGTGAGTGAACAAGGGTTGTTGAATGGTTTGTTTGCAGGTCTGTCTGTATCTGTTCCCGGACTGGAGAAATCCCTCCACCAGTACACACTGGAGCCCTCTGAGAAACCATTTGACATGAAGACAGTTCCCTTGGCCACGGCACCCATCACCGAACAGAAAACAGGTGTGAACCTGAGCTTCAGCAGTTCAGTAACTTCATTACTTATCATAATCCATTGCAGAATATTCTCATAATAACGTATACTCAAAAAAGAAATTCTTATGTGGATGCTAATCATCTTATGTCTTAACCTGGTTTGGGGTAAATTGCATATCTTAACCAAAACTGCTCAAATTATCCAAGTTCACTTAATTTTACTCTCTCATGCCAGAAATCGCACCTGTGGCAACAAGCAAACTTCCTGAAAAGCTTGCACCCTGCCGCCAAGACATTTACCAAGGTAAGAAGTGTAGCTAATTAGCAAAACAAAGCATGTGGGCACTGTTAAACCAGAGTCTGAAGCAAACTGTGCCACATTTCAACTAGTCCCCTTATTTTTCTCCATCAGAGCAACTTGCAGCCATCCCAGAATTCCAAGCCCTTGGTCCCCTGTTCAAGTCGTCCGAGCCGGTTCAGTTAACAGAAGCAGAGACGGAGTATGTGGTGCGCTGTATCAAACATGCTTTCACCAATCACATGATCTTCCAGTTCGACTGCACCAACACGCTGAACGACCAGCTGCTGCAGCGGGTTCTGGTCCAGATGGAGCCGTCGGAGGCATATGAGGTGCTAAATTACGTACCTGCACCTAGCCTCCCCTACAGCCAGCCCGGCTCCTGCTACAGTCTGGTCCGGTTACCAGAGGATGACCCCACAGCAGGTCTGACATGATTGATTCACATTGTGATGTCAAGTTTTCTAGCTTTGGCAGATTTGAACAACAAATAATGATGTTAAATTTCCCATAATGATTTTTTTTGTTGTTGTTGTTTGCATTTGACTTAGTGTCTTGCACGTTCAGCTGTACAATGAAATATCTGGTCCGGGACTGTGATCCCAACACGGGAGAGCCTGATGATGATGGTTATGATGATGAATATGTGGTATGTGAATTTTCTAAATCGGTTCATACTGATGAAAATGGGAAGTTTATCAGTGGCCATTCCTCACTCAGTGTCTGGTTTCCCTCCCAGCTGGAAGATTTAGAGGTGACAGTCGCTGACCACATACAGAAAGTGTTAAAACCAAACTTTGGTGCAGCGTGGGATGAGATCGGAGATGATAATGAGAAGGAAGAGACGTTTGCTTTGGCCACAGTCCGAACTTTAGATGGTAAGTTCGAATAAAGGAATAAATCATCTCGAAATGAAAATTTGTTGAAAAATGTAGTCACCCTCAGGCCCTCCAAAATGTAGCTGAGATTTTCCTCATAGAAAGTTAGCATTACATCACTTGCTCACCAATAGATCCTCTGCAGAGAATGGGTGCCATCAGAATTAAAGTTTAAACCGCTGATAAAAGCATCACAATAATCCACACAACTCTAGTCCATCAATTAACGTCTTTCTAAGTTAAAAGATGCATGTTTGTAAGAAACAAATACATTAAAGCTTTTTAATTTTAAACCATTGCTTCTGGTCAAAGTATGAGTCTATAATCCAAAATAATGCTTCCTCAGTATAAAAAAAAAATAAGAATAACCAGTAAAGGTGTTTGATTATAACGAAGAGTTTTGTGGCTGAACAGAATGTGAAATGATCATCTCTTTATTGTGTTTGTCTTCGCAGAGGCTGTAAATAACATTATCAGCTTCTTGGGCATGCAGCCTTGCGAGCGCTCAGACAAAGTTCCTGAAAACAAGAACTCGCATGTTCTGTTCCTAGCAGGTATGTACTCATTTCATCCCTCCAGTTTTTCAGTTTTAGGAGAATCTTAGTTCCTGAAATGTGTATTGGATATTACCGTATTTTTCAGACTACAAGTCACACCTAAGTATAAGTCGCATCAGTCCAAAAATACATCATGATGAGGAAAAAAAACATATACATACATTTATTTAGAACCAAGAGAAACCATTACCGTCTACATCCGCGAGAGGGCGCTCTATGCTGCTCAGTGTAGGCTACAGGAGCACAGAGCAGCATCTCT
Source organism: Carassius auratus (assembly GCF_003368295.1). NCBI lineage: Eukaryota > Metazoa > Chordata > Actinopteri > Cypriniformes > Cyprinidae > Carassius > Carassius auratus. The sequence goes on from NC_039246.1 coordinate 16,754,926, forward strand.
GGCATCATAGAGCGCCCTCTGGTGGCTGTAGACGGTAATGTTTTCTCTTGGTTCATTTCTCTCGGTTCATGTCAAATTAATTTTGATAAATAAGTCGCAACTGACTATAAGTCGCAGGACCAGCCAAACTATGAAAAAAAGTAAACTTATAGTCCGGAAAGTACAGTAATTTTCTAACCTGACTGATGAGGTTGAACGATTTTGTCTTTCTGAAGGTGTGTTTCGGGGAGGTCATGATGTATTGGTGAGGGCACGTCTGGCTCTGGCTGACGGGGTCACAATGCAGGTGACTGTTAGGAGCACAGATGAGAATGTGGTCGACGTCATCCTGGCTTCTGTCGGCTGAACGACTGATGTTCGAGTGACCTGGTCACATGCCAATCAATCTGGGTCATTGTGCTTTTATATGTTTAGCTATACAGTAGCACTATAATGTTTCTCACAACCATCATTGTGGCTTGACATGAATCCTCTGAGTCTAAAACATCCTCTTTCTTTATTTGGTCTGTTCTGTGCCACTTTAATTCATGCGGAACAGACCGAAACATTGTTTCTCTGGTATTTGAGCTGTTTAGGCCTTGGGGCCTTTACTACAAACCTTTTCAATTATCAATAATAAATCAGTCTGAAAGAGTGCAAAACTTGTGTTTTAGTGTTTGTTTTTTTTTAGTGACAATTCATACAAAGATCTTTTTATTTGAATAAAAGCATTCATGCTTGGAACACATATATTTACAAGTTTGCATCGCATTTGACCAAACTCTTTAATATTTTTTGTAATGACTGTTTGGCTATTTGGTGCAATACTTTCAGTTTTGTGCATTTAAACATGACTGACATTTCACACACTCTGCGGTTTGATGATAAACAGATTTGAATATTTTCTAACAACTAATTTGAGGCAATATTCCTATTATTACTCCTCAGAATGAGTTGATAAAGCTGAGGTAGGCATTAAAGAAGCCTGTGGGATCCTCCAGCTGTGGATAGTGACTCACATGCTCATCTAGAACCGATACTGTGGATCTCCGCACTAGTTTCCTGTGAATGAGGAAAAGAGACCAGGAAAAGTGGTTAAAATATTTCCTCAAGGGTCATAGCTCCCTCTTTGTTACTTCTTTGCTGTTTCATAGTTTATATGGTTAGTTCCAACTTGAAATCACCAGTTTTACATATAATAAGAGGACAAACCCTTTTAGAGGCACAGATAGTATAGTGCAGTGTTTCCCAACACTGCTCCGAAGAGCACACAAACAGTGCACATTTTTAAACTCTAGCTAATCTATAACAGACCTGATTCAAATCATCAGCTCGTTAGTAGAGATACTCAAGACTTTGGGGGTCAGGAGAGGTATTGGGTAATTACTGTGCTTTTAACTCAAAGGATTCAGTTCATGAGGAACTAGATTAGAACCTTATTGAATGTCATCTTTTAAAATGACAAAGAAGTAACAATGATCTTTCATGATATTATGCACAAGAAATTAAGTTTAAAAACAATCCTAAAACTTTACCACAAACTGTGTCTCAGAGGATAATTCACTGCTGTTAATAAAAGAAAGACTTTGTTCAAATCTCACTATTTCTTTACTACATTTATTTCTCTATGTATCTTTCTTCAAAAACAGACAATAATTTTCCAATCTTATCCCCCAGTCACCTGAGTTCATTTTAAATTTGAAATAAAACAAAGCACTCCATCCAAAAAAATCCAGAATACTCAAACTGTTTCAGTAGCTCAGTATATGAAGTGTTCTGTTTTTATCTTGGAGACCGGAGTTCAAAATCCGTGATGGTGCAGTGGCTAAACATGTTGGTTGTGGACAAGGCTGCAATAGAGCCATGGCTTTAAATCCCACTTCAGTGTGTTGGGATTAAAATCGACCAACAAAACAAGACTGAGGAAATGTCGATGACATGAGGTGTGAAGTTGCAGCAAATGTTTTATAAAAAAATATTTTTTCCAATTTTGAAATGATTAAAACGTCCAAGATTTGAACCCAGGGCTCTCATGTAGAAACAAAGTATTGCATCATGATATCTTACCAATGGGCCAACACCATCTCACAGAAATAATTACTTTTTTTTTTATTTTGCATTAAGAAAAACAACATACACAGATTAAACAAAATAAAAAAAATGTAAATATAGAAATACTTCTTTACTGGCGATATTAATAACGTTACTGTAAACAGAGTTAATAAATATAAACAAACACATATACTTACTGGTAGAGCTGGATGAACTCTGGATGTGGATTAACTGGATCTAGTGGTCCATAAATCATGTGCACTACAAAGTAAAAAGAAAAAGTGATCAATCAGTGACATTTGCAAAGTACAAGTGTAAAGGATCTTGTACAGCCCCAATACACACAGTCTAAAGTGATCTACCTACTAATTATCTTCCAAACCACAACAATCCATCCCTCCTGTCATACAGTATGAGTGTTAACATGCTTGTCCTGCTGCACTACATGTTGTACACCACACTACTGCATTCAACTATGTTAATGTTTACTTAATATATACTATCACCTGGGGTGCAGACGGCCTAAGCAGCTTCTGCAGTGATTTTCATTGGATTAAACTACTTAACCTCAATAGCACTGCCCATGGCTGAGTTTTTAAGTATTCACACACCTCAGCTACTCCAGCACTTGACCCAAAGTATGAACACCTCATTCTTGTAGCATGACGGCTACTTCAGCACTTTGTACCAAAGTATGAATGGTGTGTGTACTCACATGGTGTTGAAGTGGAGGTTAGAGCCCCGACCCATCTCTCTCTGTGTTTCAGCCTCTGGTTAATGTACTGCAGGATACTGAGCAAGACACAATAACAACAAACAATAGTTGGTGACAGTTCTTAAAAGCAAAGCACTGCAAGTGCAACACATGGAGAAGTTTGGACACCTGTCCATGACCAGATTTCCATCGTTAAAGCGAATTCCTGTCCACATGTCCCACAACTCGGTTTCTGTTGGCTGGGTGTATGGTCCAAACACATCTCTTATTCTGTAGGATATATAATATTTAGAATTGAAGGCTCACAGCTAGCATGATTTAAGTAAATGATTTCTAATTACATGTGTAAAGTACATCAAAGTGTATGAACTGTGAATTTAAGAGCATAAAAGTAAACACCACTTTCATTCCAGATGCTCCACTCACCCTCTAGAGAAAAACTGGAAGTTTATTAGGCGGGTAAGTACAGGTGAAATGAAACCAGAATCCTTCAGCACCTAAAGATGACCAAAGATTGGAAATGTTCACTTCTCATATTTACAAATGAAAACAAACTAGTTTTTTAAAGTGTCACACTCACTTTCTGAACAAATCTTGGATAATGAGTCTCTGGGAATATTCCTTTTAAGTAAAAAAACAAAACAAAACAGGCAAAGTTTTGAATCTCCATTCAGACTTTAAGAATATTATATATTTACATTTTCTGACTGAAAAAAAACTCTAATGTACCTCCATTTGAGAGGCAGAGGCTGTTTATTGTGATGTGTCCGCTTCTGTTATGGTCACTCCTGTGTGTTTAACTGCACGTGAGAACCGCCCAGATCATATTGACAGGAACATTAAGCTAAATTATGCAGAGAAACTTTTAAGGATCCTTAGGGCTCACCTGTACAGTAACTCGAGAGCTACAGTGTCTCCATAGTCATGTGACAGGATGTTGATCCTCTGCTCCGACAGACCCAAATGAGCAACCAGGGCCTCCACCACATTGGCCTGCTCGAAGATGGAGTAACGGTGCGGTCGCTGGAGTTTGTTAGATAGAATTAATTATTCTAATTACGGATAATAAAATATATTATTTTTATTAAAAAAAATAGTAGTAGTGACTCATGTCTTTTATCTCACCGGTTTGTCTGAAAAACCGAAGCCAAGGAAGTCGAGGGCGATGACTCTGTTAAAGCGTTGAGTCAGAGAATCCCAGACCTTCAAAACAACAGAATGAGATTCAAGAAACACCACGGTGTCCAGTCACTGTCTCAGTTTATTGCTGCTTTATTTAAATGTTAATGCAGTTTTATGAATTACCTTATACCAATCACAGCTTGAAGTAGGAAATCCATGAAGCAGCAAGAGGACATCAGAGCTTCCCACGACACCAACTGACTCTATTGACAAATGGGAATACAGTATATTATTACATCATGTGTGTGTGTGTGTATGAACCTAAATCAAACAAAAAACAGCCTTAATAATAGCATAGGTATATTTAGCAATGGCCAACAATACAATGTATGGGTCAAAATTATCATTAGGATATTAAGTAAAGATCATGTTCCATGAAGATATTTTGTAAATTTCCTACCGTAAATATATCAAATCTTAAATTTTGATTATTAACATGCATTATTAAGAATATTTTTTGCACCCTCAAATTCTACATTTCCAAATTCAAACAGGCCATATATCAATGGAAAGTTTATTTATTTAGAAATTTTAAAAAAGGTTCTTTATGACGGGTTTTTTTATGGTGTATGGAGAGGAGAAAGATAGTCAGTTTGTAAACAAAGCTTGTGACATACCTTTATAGAAGACGTTATTGCCTCTGAATGTGAAGAAGTGACCGGAAGAGTGCCAGGTGATGAGCGCAGGTGAGAGCTGTGGCGGAGGGATATGCAGATACACGGCGAGCAGAGGGATGCACAACAGAGCCACGTGAAGCCACCACTCCCTGCTGACACGACGGACCGATCCGCACTCGCCTTCATTCCGCTGCAGACAGGTGAGGCATTTATGTAATTGTGCTTTATTGTATTGGGTTAACAAAGCAAATTGGTATTTTATTGCTGGAGAGAGAGCGAGGTAACGTTAGAGACAAGCGCTTTTCAAAGGAAGTAACGTTACCACATCATAACGCGAATTAAACTGGCACGGAAGCCTTGCTAAGATAGTAAGATTCAAACTGTCAGTAAAATAACAACTGCCATATAATGCGTGCTAGTCAAGAGAAACGCACGTAATGTGTAAAGTTACTTACAGGTGAGTCGTGTGTCATTCTCGGTTCCTGCGCTTTATCACAGCGTGTGTTGGTTGTTTTCGCGGTTGGGCTGAAATATGAGCCGTTGAGTGACATTAAGAGTCTGTCACTGAGCTGTCATCTGCATAATCCGTATTTGCAAGGCCTAAAACATTAAGCTTGCGACTGTTATCCAGCGTCGTGTTGCCAAGGATCCAAAGGTCTAGGGCTCAAAGTAAGGCTCGATTACGCCCCTGGTGGAGCGGATGGTAAACGGCAGTAATATCTACCAGAGGAAACATGTACTCGATCAAAAGAACGTATATATTAATTTAAATGTAGGTAGAGTGAAAAAACGGGATCACCGGTTCACTTTTGGTCAGTAAGTTGAGTTAAATCGTTAAAAACTCGATCGGGACAGTGGCATCTGTGAGAGGAGACATATTTCATTTTTAGAGTTCTTTTGTATTAAGTTGTTATTATTATTAATATAAATTATTTTCATTCTTTTATAAATGATTTTATTTTAGCCCAGCAGATCAATATAGAATCTACCAGAGCCTCTGTTTCATAAAACAGCTTTGCCAAACAAGCCAGGCTTATTTCAGCTATTCTAATTTTGAACCAAATCAACTGATAATAAATCCGACTAAACCTGGCTTATATTTCATGTGCTATGTCTGCTTGAGATCACAGTTCTCAGCTAATGGGGGTAATACTCTATGTGTTGTCTTAAACACAAATAATACGGGACAAAAGCTCTTCTAAAACTCTTTGAATGGTTTTCTTTATGAGTGAGGTAGCCTAGATGTTTATGTATTTAGAATTATTTTTTAAAACATTATTCAAAGTAGTTTTTTTCTTGTTGTGTTGGTGTTCGCAGATTCAGTCAGCATTCATGGTAAAGATTGCTTGGATGTTTGTAATCCATGACAGAAGGATCATGATTATTAAAGCCTGTATCAAAATGACTTCTGATATTAGACCCACATATTTTACCGAATATCAGAAGTCATTTTGATACAGGCTTTAATAGGTCTATGTTATGAAATTATTTTTTTGGCATTTTTTTTCAAAACATACACCTATCCCTACCCCTAAAGTTAATCCAAACCCATAATTTATCCCTAAAACCAGAGGGAAATGATTGCACACATACATCATGTTTTTAATTTAGCTAAGATTTGTAAGTAAAATATAAATATAATATTATTAAAATATAAATATATTTGTATTGCCATTTAATTTATTGAACATTTACACATTTTTGAATGATTATATTGCATGTAGGCCTATTTTCTTATTAACTACAACTAAACATTCTCATCAATTATATTTTAAGCAGTATATTTGTAGTTAGTATGCTACACTTCAAGAAAATCTGGTTTTCCAACAAAACAAGTATTTTTTGTACTGATCAACAAGTGCAGGTACAGACTACAGTGTTATCAAAAAATGAACAATTATTACTGAACAATTGCTACTAGCAACTTCATTTAAGTCATGTGTACTTCATAGACACCTTTGATTTCCTCTCTTTTGTGTCATTTAGAGAAATAATTTGTATTTTTTTTTTTATCATTTGAGTCACAGTTGCTAAAAGTTGCAAAATAAATTTGAAAAATAGCTAAATTTGTTGCTATGTGCTTTTTGGAGAAGAGGTTGCTAGGGTAGTCTGAAACGTTGCTTAATCTAGCCACAAAATTGCTTAGTCGGCAACACTGAAAACAGAATTTTGAGGAATGAAATGAAGAGGAACTGCATGGGTTGTGATCATATGTTAATATGACCTAGGTGGATCATTTTGATGAACAACCTTCTTTCATGTTATTTATATACATATATATAATAGTCAGGCTTTGAACATCTTTAGTACTAATCTGTTCTGTGTACAATATAATTTTAATACTATTGCAGCTAAAGTTGTCCATTTTACAAGTAGTCTTCATGTACTGAATATGTGCAAAGCTTTTCTGCACAGTTACTTCCATCTGGTGGTCAAAAAGATGAAGTGCACCTACTATTAACCAAAACAGTGAAATAAAGCTTAGTACCATAATAGTCTATGTAAACGCACAGAAGTGACCCCCAAATATTCCTTAACTATTCAAATTATAATAATTATTATTATTTATTTATTTTAAAGCCACAAAGTGGGAAAAATATTAAAGGCTGATTTAGCAGAAAATCTATCCATATTGTTAATTTCCCTTAATTAAAGTGGATCAATCCTCCAAAAACACATATGCTTTACAAAAGAACAATATTTTACGTGCATTTTAAAAGATGGCTTGATGTCCATTTGTGCAGTTGTCATTTATTAATGCTGATAAACTTAGCCTTATGTTCACAAGAGGAGCTGCATAATTATCCTGATCTCCAGCACTTTTATAGGCTATTAGGCCTATCTTTTCAAGTTTTACTATGATATGCACAACAAAATAAAAAAAAATTATAAGCATGTATTTAAGCACAAGTAAACTTAAAACTATCTTAATCTACTTAAAAAAAAAAGATGGAATATATTTTCTCCCTTGTTTTGTTTATATAGGCCTAGGCGATCTGGGAACCCATTTCTTTTCACTGGACAGAAGCAGAAGATCAGAGAGTCGTTCTTCTTCACATACATCGTGAAGCTTTGGTTTCACCAGCTTCAACTTTTGTCTAAAAAAAAAGTGTGCCAACAACAGCAAATTTGGTGTTATTTATGTGAGATCTGATCAGGTACAATCGGCCCTGCAGTCGCATGTCAAATCACCAGCAGGTGGCGCAATTGCTCAGGAAGACTGGAATTTTGACATTTCACTTATAAACTATTCGTGTCCTACTGCTGAATCTGACAGTGACAGCCTTCAGTGATTATTAGTATCTATAATTTCTATCAAATCTATAATTACTATCTATCGTTTATAAATCTATCATTTCTATCTGGTCAACACAAAAGCCTATTATCTTATGTAATAGCATATGGCTATTATGATCAAATATATATATTATAAATATATTTTATATTGCAAGACTTATCACATCCCCACACTCTAAAATACAACCCATCAATTGGGTTGTTTTGATTTATACCGATTTAATCAGGCTCCTAATATTCCTCAAAAAGAACACAAAGAATGGTCTTCTCAGCTGCCATTGTTACAACTCTTGCTTCATCAGAAAAGGGTGTTCAACGCACAACCATTTCCACTTAAAAAACATTTTGAATCGTTTTGTTGGGGCTGAATGCATCCCTGGTTTTGTGTAAACTCCATATAGCTATAGCTGCAAACTAAACTCATTGTTTCAAATATGGTAGAACCATCACTTCTACCTGATTTTTCTCAATTTCCCAGCAAATCCAATATCTCAGAAAAACTTTTTGTTGTAACAAAATGCCTTTTAGCAATACTTTTATTTACTGTGAAGCAAAGTTAAATTTTGGTTGAACCAAAATATTATTGATACATCAGTGCTTATAATGTAATTTCAACTGTAGTTTCAGGTTCAGTCTGACACCTTGACAACATTCTTTATGACAGACATCACAACACGTGCAGTCATTACAAATCCTGTAGATGACAGCATCATGTCACTCATACACAAACAAAACAGACAGACACTGTGATACAGTGCAGGAATCATTTGTCACATTTGTGAATTCATTCTGTTTAATTCTTAATTTTTTTTTTTTTGTCTTTACCCCACAGAATTAGAGATGTTTGGACGTTACACCCAGCCGACAGAAGCATGTGGACAGCCATCGCCTGTAATGATGGACATCTGCTCATAAGGTAATGCCTGTAATATTTCCATGTGTTGTTGACTTATAAATGTGTAGGTTACCATCCTTTTCTTTTTTAAGAGTCACTATATTTCCAATGTTAGTAATATACATTAGACTTATATTATCTATAATAAATTGAATATAATGTAAATCAAGATAATATATAAATTGCAAAGTTTTTCATTTTTACTGAATTCATCTATTATTTTGACTAGAATCTGCATGTTCTTTACATATCACGTCTTTTTAGTATGCTTTTGTAGAAGACAAATCTTGCATGTTATTAAATCTAAAGTGTGCTGAACATGAAGGAAAACATGGCCCTCGGGTTAGGCTAAATATCCATTTTTATTCTTAAAAACCATACACGATACTCGACGAGTTTAAAATGTAAGTTAAATCACGATATCCATTTACATTGCGCAAGATAAACAGACATGTTCTTTTTATTTCCAAACTTTTAAGATTTAAAAAACAAACAAATCCTTAAAACAGATGGATAAACATTCATTCCCAGTATAGGAAGACACTATAGAAAAAAAGTTATGGATTCTTTTAATATATCTGCTCTAAATTGCAAACTTAAGCAGTCTTATTTTAATAAACATGAAAAACGAAATAACTTATTCAAAAAAAAAAAAAAAATATATATATATATATATATATATATATATATATGTGCAGTTGCGATGTCTGAAGAAATGCAAATCCCTTTCTCCTGTTTTTCTTCCTTTCTTCTCTTTTATTACACCCTCAACAGTCTGATCTGGAACCCTGCTGCCAGAAAATAAATCTAGTTCTAAACATTACAAATACACAAAACATGTTAGTATTTTGACCAAGTTTCATGTTATAAACCACCCTGAGTAAAATATTACTTGAAGAACCAATCACGAACCTTGTTTAAAGAGTGCCCACCCCCCGTGAATATAATTTATGTAAAATCCCTGTAGGTCTGGTTCAGCAGTCTGAGATGTTGTCATTTCTGCATAAAAATACAATTTATATGGTCTGTATCAAAATGTTCCTTGGGAATCTGAAATAATGTACCCTGTGCTGCGATACCATTGTTACATGAATGTTGTCTTAAATTCATGTTGATTCCTTTGTGTTTCCAGTAATTCAGGTCTTAAATATAGTTTACAACTAATTGCAGTTCAAATATATATATATATATATGAACTGACAGCAATCTTTATGGAATATGAAGGAAAATATAAAGTACAATATTTTTCAAATGATGAACAAAACACTTTTTTGAAAGAATGCCCCCCCAAAAAAGCAACAATTTACTCATTTTCCTTCTTTTATTTTTCCTTTTAACTGAGACAGAAATTTACTACCTTAAAGACAATCTTAAGTTAAAATACTTTTACTCTTTAATCATTGCATCTTTTTCAATTCAATCTGCTAGCCTGAGTAAACAAACTTAATGATACATTGGCAGGAACTTAATGTCTTGATGTCAATCAAGTGACAGTGGACCATTTCAATAGTTAAATAACAGATGCATTCATTCTTTAAAGGCGGACCTGGTGCGGCCTCCACTTCAAAATCACACCATTAAAAGCGTGAAGACTCCAGCTCCAGCCATTTCAGATACTCTTTAACTTCCAAACGAGAATGAGAGATGAATCTCAGGACTCTTGGAACTTAAAATAAACCCAAAGATTACTTTTAAGGGGTGAAGTATGAGAAAGTAAGTATGAGAGGAGATTTATGGACTGAGATCCTCGTCTATGGCTCCCTCCCCTCACCAGTCCAAAGAAGAAACCTCCCATGGCCCTCAATACCTCTACTCACTGCTATACAAGCTTTAGTGTTATCTATTTGGCTTGAAGGTTCTATGTATCTACAAATATATAACAAATAAAACTTGCAGGCAAAAATAGTTCGGTTTCCATAGAAACGCCCTTTTTTTTCCTGAAAATACAGCAGTATCTGAAATATTTCTCTTATTTCATTTGTCCCCATTTCTCTGCATCAGGAAGCCCTTCCACCAACAACCAGAAAAAAAAAAAAGTATCTACAAACTTTGTAAACAGACCGGTCTTCCGAGGAAAAAAAAATAAAACATAAATAATTATTCAAAATATTAACAGCCAAATGATGCAGAAATCATTGTTTGAATAAGCAAAGGGCAAAAAGAACAAATGTACAACACCATCCAGATAAAGAGAAGCAAAAGCTAAGCTCCCGAGAGCTCCTTGGCTCTGGCTCTCTCATCCAATGAGTTCTTTAGTCTCTGTGGAGAAGAGCAGGTGTTGTGTGTCACTGCGAGGGGCGGAGCTGATCAAAGGGACGTCTCTAGGCTGTGCATGGGGCTCCCGGGAGCTGAGGGTGTGGCTTGCTTGCTGGGATCCAGGAAGAGGTGGATGCCGCTATCTACGGCGTTATTGTTCTGATTTGGCGAGGGTGGGGGAGGCGGAGTGGGCGTGGCATTTCTCTTAATGGGTGCGTCGTCCTCTGCATCGGTGTCGTCGATGAGGGGGATGTGGGGCTCTGAGTCCTCTATCCGGAACTCCGGATGGGTCATGAAGTTGTGGATGGAGGTGCGAGACTCTGGCTTCTCCAGGCCCTCATAGGGCGAGAGCGAGCTGCGGAACGCATTCACCACTCGGATCTGCGGGAGAACGGGATGCAAAGTCAGCCTTGACACTCACAGAGATTTACTGCTCATTTACACACACACGTACAAGACAGGCAAACAAAGTGAAACATCACTTTTTTTTTTTTTTTTTTTTTTAAGTATAGATTAAACCAAAGACCAAATGGGCTGGTTTTAATTGATGAGTGGAAAGCAGTGCGGTTAGCGCACCAAAACCATTTTAGAGTGTGTGAGTGGTCAGATGTCGTGCACGACTCTTGAAAACCTGATGCTTGTGTTACGGTGAGGTTATCCTCTGACCAAGGGACAGAATATCCTTTCTCAGGATTGAGAAATAAACTGGAAAGAACTTGGGTATCTTCTCAGTTGTAAATCACAGAAAGCCAATTTTTCAAAATGCAAATGAGGAAGAGACAGGAAGAGAGAGAGGCAAAGGTAACCCCAGAGGACACAGCTCAACACATGAGGTTAATATTTTCAGGCATGCTTGTATTGGAGGGGAAGGATCGATCACTGATTATGTTGTGAAGTTGAGACGCAAAACTTTAAAGCAGCCAAGCAAGTTCAAGCTAACCAGCACAACTAAATTCACAAACAGTCTAGAGACTGGACCCATGCAGAGCAGCGCTACCTTGAGTTTCAACAGAGGTAAACCTTTGAGTATAGCCCATGACACATTTCACAGAATCTAAGAAGGAATATGCAGCAGTCAGTGTTGTACCCTGTTTCCAAATGTGTTTTTCATTAGACAGTAGACAGTTTCAAACAGAATACAATGTGCCCTGAACAGAGAAAAGTGGTTTGTGGACAGCCAGGACCTAATAAAAGATGAAAATATTTATGTGGTTAGAAAATCGAGCTGAATGACAAACAGTAACGACATGATTCCACCAGCTTTTCATCCAGTCGCAGAATTTCCCTGTAAAATAACGAAGTTACATCAATATCATCATACATCAAGGACAGACAGAGAGAAAGAGGATGGATGATAAAACTGGCACGGAGTAAAATATGTGACAACGCAAGAAAGAGGAAACAGTGTTGAGTACAGACATTAACGCAAATGTCGCAGAATGAGTGAACGAACATCACAAGAAATGTGACGAACTACAGGAAGAGGAGAGAGAGTTCATTTTTGTCTAAACTACAGCACATCTTGTTAATCATCTCGTTTGATCCTACAGATACTTACCAGAGCGCCACTTTAAAAAATGTCCCACAAACCCATTCACAAGACCAATTTGGTCGGGTTATCATTGTGACCATGGGCGTATACTCAAAAAATTTACTGGCAGTAGACTAGGAGCCTGGCGAGAACACGCAGGACTGCAGACACACCAGACGGGATTAGACATCGACTCTTCCTTGGTGAGAACCCAGCAAAAGCCATCAAACACAGACACAGAAACCTCAACCTCAACACTTAAGATGCACAGCCGTTAACACTGAGAAGCAATGCGGAAGATGTTTCCAGATACATTTCGTTTCCAACAAGAGAGCGAGAGAAAGAGAGAGAAGGAAGGACATAAGGAGAAGAATGAAGACCGTTAAGCGAGAGGAGGAAACGTTAATTGTCATGCACTAATAAACACGCACTCACACCCGACAGTGGCAGAAGCGGTGTTGAAGGCAGTAGCAGGGGATAAGGCTACATGTGTAGGGCTAGAAACATTGGTTACATCGTGCTGTTGGCTGGTGCTGGAGGGCTGGCGCTTGATGGCCGCCTGAAAGGAAATTCCGCTCTGGAACGCACTCACAACATCCATCTGGAAGGAATCAGAGAGTGTGATAGGCCCAGAGAACGCACAGGAGAGAGAAAAACAGATTAAGATGAAGAAGTGAGAAGAAGAGTGATAGAGAAAGAAGGGCACCCATATAAAAGAAGACAGGGACAGAGCAGCTGAGAGGAAAAAAAAGGCACTGAATTAAAAGAACCTGACCTGACATTTGCCTTTAGCATTGATCAGCTTATTGCACTGACAAACTGCATTAATAAACCCTATTCCACCAGTAAAAGGTCACCATAAGTGGCAGATCGATTGGAACGAGTACTAACTCAAACCATAATCAGAGAAAGGGAAATGAAAAGGGTTCTGGAGCTTGGACTGTAGAGCTGTGCAGTTTTCAAGAGGTTACCTGAGTCTGAATGCGGTTCAGGCCTCTGAACCAGAGGATCTGCCCCCTGCGTAGCTCTCGCTCAGCATGGTCAATTTCCTCCAGGTCATCCAGCTCCTCCAACTCCTCGTCTGGAATTTCTTCCTTCTGCGTTCCATGACCAGCAGTCTTCAGGAACTTCAGCCGGCTCGTTGGGATCGAGGAGATGATCTGAATGAGGGCATAGATGTAAAAAAAAAAAAAAAAAAACTAAATGCTCGAGTCTAGTAATTTAGTTCACTGCCTTTAGGGGGCACTGCTCTATAACTCTCGAGGAGTTTGGAGTTGTGATTTGGAAGCAAGTTACAAGGAGCTGCTTTGTATAACATAGGGAGGAAAAGTTGGATGATGCTCACCTGTCCCCATAGTAGACACCCAAAACCCAAGAGGATGCACCATAGCCACTGCTCAATGCTCAGCCCCACACAGCTGAATGGCTTTCCCCCAAATTGCACAATCACAATCTAAGTGGAAAAAAAAAAAGTAAATAATTTTTTTAATTTATGATATGCTTATATCACACCAACATATGTATCTGCTCTGATTATGGGCATTCCTACAGCAATGTGTATACCTGAATAGCAAAAGTCCCAAAGACGATGGAACAGAAGATCAAGTTGTTAAAAATGCCTTCAAAAACATTACGTTCCCCATGGATCTTCCTTGCATTGATTTCATTGAATAGCTGCATCATCACAAAGGTGTTAAAGACAATGGTGTAGTGCTCAGAGGGAGGAGCGTGAAGAGGGGCATAACGTCCATTGTCAATGTCGAACATCTTTTCACCTGAGAAATGAGCAGAAAGTAAAAGATTGTAGTGGATGTTTGCTTCATGCTATTATAATGTGCATGACTTGGCTCAATCACATATGCTGTTAGTTCTTACCAGCAAAAAGTAGAGTGAAGATGATAACGAGCTGGTAGACTGCATGACCCAATATGTTCTTCATCATCGTCCGGGAGATGAGGGGTTTATTACGACCGTAAGGCTTCCTCAGCAGAAGTGATTCAGTGGGTGGTTCAGTGGCCAAGGCCAAAGAGGCAAATGTGTCCATAATCAGATTTACCCATAACATCTGTACAGCTTTCAAAGGAGAGTCCTGTGAGAGTGAGAGAGAACAGGAGGTGACCGTTCTGACCTCATTCACTGCTGCCACCTTCATAACATTCAAAAACACCCTCTCAGCTGTGCATTTGCATGAGTACTGAATCATTCCCCAAAATGTTTTGTATGTCCTCTATAATTCTGCATTATGAATTTAAAGATGTGAATGCTGAGCTGATAAAAAGATTCAGATTTGACAATAATTAGTAATAAACATGAGCAATTTCCAGGGAAAATTACATACAAAGCAAGCAGAACACCTGAGGCTTGAGGTGACATACAGCCTTGGCTACTGACAGCAATGCAAAGTCTACATGTAATCCTCCCATTCATTACGCAATAATACAGGACCTCAACTGCAATCAGCCTGCCTATCATTTCATTTAACAGAGGAGAGCTGGCTCATTTCGGACTGGTGCTTTGCCTGTGGACAGCAGTGCCCGGCCCCATGCTGGCTGCCTGCAAGTCTTCCTGCCTCAGACTAACAATTTCCAATCACTACACACAGGATGGGTAGCAATCAGCTGTTTCCATCAGCCACCATGGTGCATCCGTTAACACGCAATCCTTCACATAGAGCTGCACTTTTTAGCTTAACAGCTTCGTCAGCCTCAACTCTGTCATTTTGCTTCATGCTAGAAGATACATTTTTATAGTGATACCTGTGTGATGCAAGCTCCAGTGAAGGCCACGATCACAGCCACCACATTGACGGTGAGCTGGAACTGGAGGAATTTTGAAATGCTGTCATACACGTTCCGCCCCCACATGACGGCCTTGACGATGCTGCTGAAGTTGTCATCAGTGAGAATAATATCAGAGGCTTCTTTAGCCACGTCTGTGCCAGCAATGCCCTGAGAATAAAAGGCACAATGTATAAAAGCTATTCGAAACTAAATCTAGCACAAAGAATCCTTGGAGGAATCATTTTTCTTCTGTAGCCATGTCAGGCAGACCCACATACCATGGCAAACCCAACATCGGCCTTTTTTAAGGCAGGGCCATCATTGGTGCCATCTCCTGTTACTGCCACAACCTGCCTCCGCTCTGTAACAGTGCTGTCAATTATACCTGAAGGAAAAGACATGCGTCAAGACTAGCAGCATGACATTACAGAGCAGAATTATACTTTTTATTTTCATGCTTAAGAAGCGAGTCTCTAAGCACCTTTGACTAGTGTATGCTTGTCTGTCGGTGAAGATCTCGCCAGCACCCGGAGTTTAGGCCATATTTTGTCAATCCGCTCTTGTTCAATCTAGAAAAAAAAAGGTATTATATTATGAGCTTGTGAGTTTGTGTTTCTTTGAGTCCTGCTGCTAAAAAAATTGTGCCTCTCACCTCTCCCTTTTCATTACGGATCCGGCGGTTGAACTCTTTGCCCTCCATGCAAAGAAAGTCATCTCCTGGCTGCAGGATGCCACATTTAGTTGCTATAGCACGGGCAGTGTTCAGATTGTCCCCGGTGACCATGCGCACTGTGATTCCAGCACGCTGGCACTTTCTAATGGCATCAGGGACCTGAGCAGAAAAGAATAAGGGAGCGTGACTGAGAAAGCTTACTATCTGACATTACATGCTAGTGCAATAGTCTCTCTTGCTGAAGAACATAGTTTTGTGTACTTCTCAGTTAAAATAATTCCTTTTAAATAGCTGAGACTTGTACCTCTGGTCTAACTGGGTCTTCAATGCCCACGATACACACACAGGTGAGCCTGCTCAGGATTTCGCTCTCATTATCCCAGTCTGGTTCACCTTCAGAGGCAGGAAAGTCCCTGTAAGCCAGGCAGATGGTTCTCAAGCCCTCAGAGGCCATTGGTTCAATCACTCTCTTCACCATGTCATCTCTGTCCCTGGGCCGAAAAACCTTTGCCTCGCCCGTCGCAGTAAGGATTTTATAACACCTGGGTGAGGAGAGAGCAGGTAAGATATCCAACAGCTCACAGCAACTGAGCCATCCAAGTAATTTCTCCAGGGAAATCTATCAGTAACACAGCCTTTGGGCTTTAGAGGGAAGTGAAACATTTGATCTGCCAATCTAGTTTGCTGACACAGCTCTCACATGCTTCTTAATGGAAAGCACTAGAATACTTATCCTAGAACAGTGGTTCTCAAACCTGTCCTGGAGTTACCCCTGCCCTACACATTTTGTATGTCTCCCTCAATTATCACACCTGATTCAAGTCACCAGCTCATTAGTGAAGACTGCAAGACCTGAAGTGGGTGCGTCAGATATAGGGAGGCGTGCAGTGCTGGGGGTACTTCATGGAGAGGTTTGAGAACAAGTTCACATCAAGTTCAAAGATGTGAATTTGTGTCAGGCATTAAAAATGACCACACATTTATGACTGAGGATGGCATACTTCTTCAGCAGAATCTCTGAGGCTCCTTTGCTGAACATCCGGTAGCTTCCGTCAGCATTCTTTAGCACGGTGCTCATGGATTTCCTGACGGAGTTGAAGGTGTAGACTTTGTAAAGCTTCTCTTCAGGGATTTCATTGCGGATTGCATCATAGTCTTTTTTCAAGTCCATGGTAAAGCCCAGCAAGGCACATTCAGTTTTGTTGCCAACCTGACGATTCAGGCCACCCTCTTTCTCAGGGGACTGAAAAAGATGATAAATTATTACAAAAAACACTAATAAAAAAAATAAAAAAATGTTTATGCATTAAAACACCTTGAGATGTTGTGCAGTATTTTATTCAGCCATTGTGCAAAAACAGCCCATGAAGCACCACTGCCAAATCAATGGTAATAATGTCTGTTATTTAATTTCAATGATTTCTGACTCTAAATTAACTAAGAGCTATAACTGTGTTGTTTACTTAAAGCTTGTGAGATTCAGTGTTATTGTTATTATTTAGGTTTCATGTAATATTATATTTAAGCTTTAATTTGCCAAACCATTTTAATTGGTTTAGTTAAGAATAACAATAATGGTGATATATATATATATATATATGTGTGTGTGTGTGTGTGTGTGGCCTGGGCAAGTTAACGCATTATCATCACATTAATTGATTAACTCCGACAATTATTTTATTGCACGTTAACAAAGCTTTTTTTTTAAATTATTATTATTATTACGAAAGTCCGTTGCTCATTGGCTCTGAATACACATACAGACAAATCATGGGGTCACAGGAGGGGATGCTCCTGATCAAATTATTTAGGCTAAGCATCAACATTCACAAACCACTATCCACTGTTTATTTTTAATAGAAAAGATTTTTAATGCAACAAGCTCATAATCATGACTTTATAATTTGGAAAAAGGAAGTTTCCAATAGTATGTGAAGACAGCAGAGAAGCGCTCTCGCTCAACACAGTGGAGGAAATCGTTTTGTTAACTTTGTGGTTTAATAGAAAAGATTTTTAATGCAACAAGCTCATAATCATGACTTCATAATTTGGAAAAAGGAAGTTTCCAATAGTATGTGAAGACAGCAGAGAAGCGCTCTCGCTCAACACAGTGGAGGAAATCGTTTTGTTAACTTTGTGGTTTATTATTTTGAGTCGTATGGGAAGTAAAGCAACATTAATTTCCAGGTGTGTCTGTGTAACAGAGGTACCATCCTAGTAGTTTTGTGCACGCATGAACCATATTTTAGTTTTACAAAAAGACGACAGTGGGTGTGGGCGGAATGGGGGGCTGGGGTGTGGTTGGTTGGTGGTTATAAAATGCACTGGCGACTGAAGAAAGTAAATTTTGAGTGATTCAGAAATCCTAACCAGGCACATTTTTTAGGTCCAAAAAGAGGTCATGTCCAGGAAAAATAGGAAATATGGTCACTTTAACATCATGGCAATGTACAACATAAAGTACATCACGCGCTAAACACTTAACGTAATGTGCACATGCTCATAACTTATGTACATCAAGCAAGCTTCTATGCATAGGCCACGAGTTGGCAAAATAACACAGAGGGAATAATATGGAATTTTTTTTCCCAGAAAACTTCTTGCACAATATAAATTCAAGGACCTGCATCAATGTATGTTTATTTTCAAAAACTTTCCAGGGTCTTGGAAAAAAAAATATATATATATAATATATAATGCTTGCCTAGGGACTCACCATGATTTTGGTGGTGTAAGCACAGTTGACACTGATGCCCAGTATGAGCAGGTCCATAGTGCTGGCAGGAATGACATCTGGCTCAGGGACTTTCTTGTAGTGCTTGTCAGCAATAAAAACCTGAACAACTGTCATCCGGTTCATAGTCAGAGTCCCTGTTTTATCTGAACAGATGGCTGTGGCATTGCCCATAGTTTCGCAGGCATCAAGATGCCTGACCAAATTATTGTCTTTCATCATTTTCTGCAAAGTAAAACAATGAAAAAATTCAGATGGAATGAGGGAAGGGGGTGAGAGACAGATCAACAATAAACAGAGCGCAGGATTAAACATTAAAGTCCACTAATCCCCAATTAAATGGCAGAAATCCAGAGAAGCAATATTACTGTAACTGCAACAAAGGCAAGTTAATAAATGCAAAATGATATGGCAATTCATATGATTATTGGATCAACATGTACTGTATTGACTAACAAAGTCTAGACAGAGGGCTAATGTCAAAAGATGGTAGGTAGACACCATAAACATTCAAACAGAAGATGTAGGGTCATACTTTGACAGAATAAGCCAGCGAGATGGTAACAGCTAGCGGAAGACCCTCAGGGACGGCCACCACCAGCACGGTCACACCGATTATAAAGAACTTTACAAAGAACTGGATGTAAATGGGAGTGCACTCTTTTTCCCAAGGACGTTTCTGGATCCAGAAAGTGTTGACCACGAACAGCACCACCAAGATGATCACTGTGATGGCTGACATCACCAGACCTGCACAGGAACACATACATTAAGACCTCAAAAAAGCACGTGCTGCACAAATCTGAGGTCCCAGCAAAAACCATCACTGCTGTGAAATTCACTTGACAAATGCAGTTTTCTGTAATGTGTTGATCTATTTCTTATTGAAACCAGAAGTTTGTTAAGCCATCCTTTTTGAAATAGCTGACAGGCTTCTTTGGCGGGATTCTCATTCTAGAGAGCATTTGATTGGACAATAATCTGTGTATTGCAGGCAGAGTCATCAATATATTTGGCCAGTTCTCCCAGATAAGCATCTACCTTCTAAAGTGATATTTTAAGTTTTAAGAGCACTAGCATAACAGATGATCTCAAAGCAACCATGCTTACCTGCTTTTCCAATTTGGACCGCTAATTTGGTCAGTTTCCCTTGCAAAACTGATTTCTCTTTCTTTGGCAAGTTGGATTTTCTCTTCTCGTCGCCCTCAGCCCCTTCATCACTGTTTAGAGGTTGCATCTCCACAGCAGCACCATCCTGGGCTTTAGCTACAAATAGAATAAAAGAAAATTGTGAATAAGCAGTGAATTTGAGTGGGGACTATGATTTTCTCCTCACTTGGACCACAGGAAGCATTTTCTAATAAAATTGTGGTTTCCCTCCCGTGACAAATATAATTAAGTGAGCAGATAAATTAATTATAAAAGTCATTATAAGTGATCATTTTATTACAGTCAGAGAGAAAACAGCTTAAGATCATCCTCACATTTAGGTGCCACATGCAAACCCATGTGACCAAGTATCCTAGGAGATATAAAACCTCATCTTCGCACTCCGAGGTCCTGTCCATCACTTATCACTATCGGTTATAAAAGAGGACATGCACACACTTATCCTGATCTCAAGGCGTCGCTCTGTGTTCTGAAAGTACAGCCTGCCAGTGAGGTGACATCAAACAATCAAAGAACTCTGCATGCGTGCAATCATACAGACATGTATGCAGCAGGGCATCTCTGTATATCACTGCTATAGCATGATGCAGCCGGCCTGTGTGCAGGATTTAACCGGTGATGTGCGGTAATGTAACTGTGTTTGAATTAGCAGGGTGTAAGGTGCGATTTGAGACTGCTATTCTATCGTTCCGTGTTGCTGCGCTCTACTCACAGAGCTCTAGTGCTAGTCTGGTGGATTAGAGCTCATTTCTGGCAGGGCGATCTGTAGCTGGGGCTTCAGTAAACACAGGCATGCGCTACTTTCAGAGTAAACACTACAGAGTTGGTTTCTGAACACAGGGTGGCCTGATTGTGGACTCTTTCCTGCTTGGGCATGTGATTTTAGATAATAGGATTGCAGGGAGACAGGTGGCGATATCTAAACATAGCTGCACATTATGAATTGGTAATGTTTTTAAATAAATTCTCTTATACCTCACCAAGTCTACATTTGATCAAGACAGTAATATAGTGAAAAAAATATTACAATTTAAAAAATAACTGTTTTCTATTTTAATACATTTAAAAAAAGGAATTCATGAATGTGTTGTCAAAGCTGATTTTTCAAAAGCTCCAAAAGCTTGAATCACTGAATCCTTGCGGAATAAAAGTATTTAATTTTAAAATATCTTAAACTTTTGAATGTAGCGTTATAATCAAACTCTAAAAAAACAGACTAATTTCTTATAGCTTCACACATGCACACTTCCTTGCACCTCACACTAGTGTGGATAAGCTTTAATGAAGATCCGATAGCACTAATGGGTTTAGGCGATGTATTTAATGCAGGCTGCAGCATGTAAGAGGCTGGACTTCTAAGCCAATATGGTGTTCATTATCTCATTAAGTCAATATGGTTGCTCACCTTTCTTTCTGTTCTCCACAGAGCCATCTTGCTTTTTATCTGGAGAAAAAGAGAGAAAAATAAGCCAAATAACAAACCCTCACTAATTTATTCATTATGTACCATTATGCAAGCGACGGTTGTGCAGCGCACATTTAAACATATTTCCAATTATGTAAATCTTCTCTTTGATTTTGCAGAATGAGAAAAGGCCCTCGAATATTTACGAACAGATGTGTGCCACGACCTCATGATATTTTTTTAAAACCAATGATGTGGCCAGACCACAAGTGCACAAAATTGCACTGAGGTGCACAGCCTCTGAACAGCAACTTGGGGCCCAACCTTAGCAAGTACTGAAATATTCATGTATCTGCAGGCACTCATTTGGAGACCCAACACGTGAGCCACGGGCTTCAGATATGCATTAAATGGCAGTTAGGTAATGGAGCGCACAAGAAATAGTTACATTTTTCTGAGTCATTGCTTCAGACATTTTTTACCAGACAGAAAAATACTTCAAAATAAAAAATAAAAAACTCCTGTTTGACAAAAGCACACTTTCATGAATGCTGGAGTGCACACACGCAAGCCTATTCAATTCATTTCTCTGCAGCCAAAGTAGCTACAGACTGAAAAGGCCACTGGTTTGTCTATTTTAGCTTTCAGAGACTGACTAAAAAGACTCAGAATACAGACAACTTACTTTTCTTCTCTTTCTTTCTCTCTTTCTCTTTTTTCTTCTCCTTCTCCTCCTCATCCTCATCATCTTCTCCCGCCCCCAATAACGTGAAGATGATTCCAGTTTGGGAATTAACTCCGACAGCAGTGACAAGCATTTTTCCAGAGCCCTCCATGACATGAGTACCTGCAGAGAGGAAGATGAGGTGAATAAGGGCCAGACGAAGCACAAGCTAATCATATTAGTGCCAATATATTCACGACTGGATGTAAAACTCTAACACACAGCTCAGTTTGTGACACATCATTAGTTGTCTAGAGTGTTTTTTAGGTGTTAAGTATGGTTTCAAGTATTTTGACATAAAAAGAAACCTGATATTAAGGCAATTATAAAAATTGCCCTAACAAAAGGTAAAATGTAACTGATAATTAATTCCAGGGCCAAATTTTGCCTCTTAAATGTAAAAATTAATTTCTGACCCTGGTCCACATTAAAACAATAATGCTAGGTTTATTATGAGCATGTGCAGCAGTTATGACATTTGCCACTTTAAATGCTTGAGCTTGTTAAAGCCGTATGGATTCTGATTGGCTGTCAGTGTTTTTAACATTCATAATCTGGAAAAAGTCATTTTGAAATTGATTCTGAATGTTGTTAATATTACAGTTTTGGTGTGCACTAAGTCTGTTGCTGTGAAGGAATTTCCCTTGCGGTAATCTTGAGTGGCTCAATAGCGTGGTATATGGTGTAATATTTGTGTGTGTGTTTATGATATAACAAGGTCATTTTCAAAAACCAATGAAACCTAAACCAAATAGCATTGAAACAGGAAGTTAAGTAAACAGAAGAGAATGACAAAATAGCGATTCACATAACAGAAAATAAACTTCACAATAAGATCGTAAGCCTTTATGTATAACTGTTCGTTCTGATCCTCGAATCTAACTGGACAAGAGACTTTCTATTGAGATTTTCACCTGTGCGTTCTAGACTCTAGTTCATTCAACTACACGTTCAAAACTTCTGATTCATTCAAAAGAAAGACGTAATGAAACAGGCTGCTGAAATCATTTTAACTTTGCTACGTTAGGAGGCTCAGCTGACCAGCAATGTGTCGATGCGAAGACAGATTTGGCTTTCCTTGGAAAGGACAACCTATTTTCACAAAAATATATGACTTGCAAGTAATCGCTTTCTCTCATTCGCTTCTCCCTGTACAAATCAGAATGGTACACATTATGTTATCATTACTAATTTATTTAATATTCAGTACACATGCACTAAGTGTAAATTGAGAAGGAACCCTATGAAAAAATAAAACGCTAAAATTGTGGTTGTTGTGATTCTTGCATTCCTCTGCGGTTTGCACGGTATTCCGATATTGTGGTTATTGCGACAGTGGATTCAATTTTTCTTAAAATTTAGAATGGTTTTTTTATATCTCAATAATATATTAAGATATATATATCACTTTTACCATTATAGAGGTCATCCTTTGGGTGAATAGGCCTTTAAACAGGAGGTCTTCAAATCAGTTGTATATTATTGGGCTCTTTGGACAATGGTATTTTCTCATGAGTATAATGAGTGGCCATTTTTTGGGCCTTCAGAAATTGGTTTAACACAGCTCTGGATAATTGTTTAAGCTTGTGAATGGGGTCTATGAAAAAAAAATTTGAGGGAGAGGTTTCTGCTGGGGTAGACTCAGCATGCTAACGCAGGCTCTGCTGGAGACATGCCCACTCAGGATCACAAATCCCCCCTCATCTCCTCTGGGATAGCACACAGCAATGTCATTCTATCAGAGGATCAACTGGCTTTCATAAAATGGGATTAGCTGAAGATGTGCAATAGCCTCGCTGAGAGGGAGCAGGTCCTACATTGCAAACATCTGAACTCCCACATTGGACATGTATTTGGTTTGGCTGAACTTTTCGCGTAGAGGTGAGACAGGACACAGAGAATATTCTAAAATGTTACAGGATTGTGCAGACAAACGTTGCTGTTGCTGCAGTTGCTGTCGATTGTAACTTCATGTCCCACCTGACAGCAGCAAAGGATCTTTCTCCATCGATTTCTTCACATGGTCAGACTCTCCAGTTAAAGAGCTCTCATCTATTTTGAGGTCATTGCCCTGGATGAGAACGCCATCAGCAGGCAGGAGGTCACCTGATGAAGAAAGCATTCCATCACAATAATGTACATTACCGTCAGCAGTTTTTGAATTTTTTAAAGGTGACTATACAGGAAAAGATCATTACTCAACACCAGTAAAATGCAAGACTGGTAGAGTTACATTTTTAAACGCTAAGCTCATACTCGTGGTTTTCCTTCCAAGAAGGAAATGAAAGCTATCTGCAAATTTATTTCTGCTTACCATATTTAATTTGTGCAACGTCCCCTACGACAATCTCGGCCACGGGGATCGGAATGACTTGCCCTCCCCGAACCACCGTAAACTTCTGCTCTTGTTCAATGCGGCTCTGTAAGCCACGGAACTGTTTCTCTTTGCTCCAGTCATTGAAGGCCGTCACAAGCACCACACAAACGACAGACAGGAGGATAGCTGCTCCTTCTATCCATCCAGCCTCAGCTTCTCCTTCATCCCCTGCTCCACCCGCTGCATCCCCACAATCTATGAAAAAATACAAACAAAAAATAAAACTCCGTTCAGAACCACCTGAAATTGAGATCATGAACTATAAATAAGACTGAAGGAAAAAAATAGGTTACTCACTTTTATTTTCTGAATCCGGAGGTTTATAAAAAGAAAGGCCTAAAGAAACTATTGCTGCCACTTCCAAAATAATCAATGTTACATCTTGTAATGCTTCCCACACTAACTGAAGAAAGGTTTTTGGCTTTTTCGGAGGTATAAAGTTCTGTCCAAATGCTACTTTTCTTTTTTCAATATCTGCAGGCTGCCCACTTAATCCTGGAAGAAAAGAGTGAGAAAAATAAAGTATTAATTCAAGTAAACACTGAACACAGCTCTTAAATAGCAGCAGACAATGCTTAATGAGTTTCTATGAGAGTCAGGATTAGTGAGGAAGAAATGACATGTGGGTCAACAACAGTAGCTTTTACAGATAAAGATTTCTGAATAAGATCAAGAAGTCACAGAGAAGCAATGTGAATATAATTAAGGGGGGGGGGGGTCAAATATTTCACAAATTGAATCAGAAAATGGTTGACTTCTTTAGAATCTATATTATTTATCATTTACATCTGTTTACATTGCTGTTCAAACATTTGTGGTTGGTAAGGTTTTTCAAATGTTTCTAAAAGGAAATAACACACCAAGGCTGCGTTTATTTGATCAAAAATACCATAAAACATTCATTTTATAAAAAATATATTGTTAAACTGACATTTGTAACATTCACAATTTTTTTTATACATTTATAAAGTATTTGCTGAAATATTATGAATTATTACTATTATATTACTCTGTATGATATTCTTTAACCGTCTGCACTCTTACAACTATACATATATAGAAACAGTTTTAATCATGTCTGTCCATGTCCAGGCTAAAATCTTATTTTGTGTATAATTACAGCTTACACAGTTCTGTATTTAATTGATTAGGAGCTATTAGCACAGCTAGTCCATTAATTCTGCCATTACAGCAGTGAAGCGTTTGGGATTTTGACAAGATCATGAAAATTTCCTGGGTATGCAAACGGTGACTTAAGGCCAAATAAGAAAAGCCAGAACTGACAGGAAAAAGAAAAAACACATGCTGAGTACATTGTACGCAGTCATTTTCAAATGCACTGGATTAACAACAGTCCTCTGGTTTGCCCATTTGAATAACTCTCTATATTCAAAGAAGATATTCAAAGAAGTCATGGTGTGTGCACTGTGCATTCAGTTCACTCAGTCACCACATGCTAAAAGACACACACACACAAAGGGACGGTTAGATGTGGTGAATGAGCCATGTGGCTGAAAAGCATGCATGCGTGTTTATGCATCTAGTGGCAGGGCGTCAGAATGAATGTGTATGTGTGACTGAACTGATGGTTTGCCTGCCAGTCCAGAGAGCAGCCTGGTCAGCAGAGCCTATTGTCATGACAACATCCTCCACATTACTCAGCAAAGCCATAGAGCTGCTCAGCTCTTGCTCTGTCCCAATGAGCTAAAGGTTTCATTGCATATTAGCACTCTGTGTCTCAAAAGCTCCTTTCTGCTCCTGGATTACACTTGGCTTTTGACTGCACACAACAAAATAGCTTTTTACCTGGACAAATACAATGTCTTCGAGATTTGCATAAGCTACTCACATTGCATTCAAGGCAATGTATATGGGCATTCCTGTAGCTCAAACAGCAGAGCACTAGGAACTCCAATATCATAGGTTTGATACCCAGGGAGTGCAATGTATGAAGTAATAAAATGTACACCTTGAAAGTAAGTCAATTTGGATAAAAGCATCTTCCAAATGCATAAAAATAAGAGCGATTCATAAACCAATGAACTTCTTGCTGCTAGTTTTATGTTCTTCCAACACTTAAAAAAAAACAAAAAAAATGTATATATATAATAAATTAATTGTGAATAAAACAAAGATTTTTTAGAGAATGTTTCACAAGAAAATACTATTTCATGTTTAACTCAATGTACCTATTTTTAATTATTTAAATAATAATTACAGCAAACTGCTTATAGAAAATATTAAAGCTAGATTTGGAGATTAATCATCTCTTCACTGTTGCTTAAACATTTCTCTAACTCTACAGGCTTCTATTCTAGGGGACATTTATAGAATAACCTGAAATTTGAAAGGTCTTTGTGATAGTAATAAAAATAAATAAATAAACTTTTGTTGGCTGCATTTACACTAAGCGACAAAGTCATTTTGAAATTGATTCCAAATGTTGTTACTATTACAGTTGTGGTGTGGACTAAGACTATTGCTGTGCAGGAATTGTAACTGATTATGATTTGAACCATCACTTCTGCAACAACATGTACACAGACCCTAAATGATCAGTAGACAAATCTTCAGGTATTGTAGTCATCAGGTCAAAATCGGTTACTAAGGAAGCAAAGCCAATAATGAATCAAACTAAATTCAACTTTTGTTTGCTTGTACTCAACGCAAGTGCATTAAAACCAGGCTTGTGTAGTGTGGAAATTGAGGCTGAGGAATGATATTCTGTGTCCCTGCTTGGAGAGAGGGCTAAGGAGCAGATGAGTCAGGTCTTACGCCTCTGTCAAAAATGCATTTATGCTGCAAATACACATCTCAATTCCACTCTCACTCCAGATCATGCACACAATTACTCGTAAACATCACTGAGGGGAAGATTCAATTCAACAGAAGAGGGGGGAAAACCCCTTCTAAGACCAGCCAAACGTGGGCATTTACCCAGCTAATTATTCATTTGCATGCTACTTCACTGAGAGCAGACGTACCATTGTGTTTGCACCGAAGACTTTAAAAACAACAAAAATACACGGGCCTCTATTGAAAATAATTATTTTTCACTAATCTCTAATGCGTTAATCCATAAAAGAAAAAGAGGGCACAGTACTAACAGAGCATCTGATAAATATTTAACAAGCTAGACAAGGCAAGAGAAAACATTAATTAATAAATAACTATGCTCATCAATCCATTCAATATACAGACGAAAACCACATCTACAAAGCCATTGCTGAGAATTTGATCTCACAAACACAACGTTCCACTTAGCTCTGATTATGTAGCATGCTGGTTACATTTTAGTTGCAATATTAATTTTTTTTACTAAGATCTCATTCATAAATACCTTTAGGAAGTGTTTAAGAGACAGTAATATTAATAAGATATTACTGACAGGTGCAGCCACACTTAAAGCTGAAGTGTGTAATGTCTGTGCCTCTAGACCAAATGTGGCGACTGCCATTGAGAACTACTGTTCAATACAATTCAGTTTCTAACTTCCAATATTGTTTGAGCTAATGCTGAGGTGTTGTTATGTGCCTCAGAGTTCAAACTTTTCATAGAAATCAACCTACAAATGAAAAGGAGAGAAGATAATACTACAAAAAACACCCTCACTTCACCTTTAACACACTTATGTGTCAGAGCCCAAGTCATACATAGTACAAGTACTGCAGGTTGTATACCTTACAAACATTACCTCCCACCTGATTTAAGAAGTTTAAGTAGTCTTTTCTGATACATCCTTTAAAAATGACTTCTAATTAAACCATTTAGCGAATCTGAATTTAAAACTCATTTTTTATACTCTTAATGCCCCAGGAATGTTTATCCTCAGGGTCCGTGAGAGAGGCTGGGTCATGGAAACTAGGAGCACTTTCAGTTAAAAATCCCATCAGTTAAAACGAATCTAGAGCATTCGCCTTTAATTTGGAGTAGACATTCCCTCGTGTCCACACATGCAAACTGTGTAATACAACAGATTTGTGGAACCGGCTAGCATAAATACACCAAAAGATGCAACCCGAATAAAACGAGAAGATCGTCGGGATTTACAGTGAACCCAAAAGAGAGGTAAAAAGTAACTAGTTAAATTCGAAAGAGTAGAAAGATTAGTGATGGCTTTGCTACGAAATTGAGAAATGGCCTACTTACTAATTAGAAATCCCATTTCAATTGTCAAAGCTCTTGTAATCTTGAATGACTGCTTAATTTCCTATAGCAAAGCTGAGTGATCTGATTAAGCTGTGAAACGTGTCATGACAGCAGGGCTGCCTGCCAGTGTGCTACTGTGAAGCGGAGGGAACAGGGCACAGCTAAACTGGTGAATCGCTGTGGGGCGCCAATCTCAGTTAGACATGTGCCGTGTAGCAAGAATGGCTAGGTGACAGGACCCTCTATCAGTCTGGCCACTGAATAGAATATATAGGGGGAAAATTCTTAGACTATTATTCTATGACTAATTCACAATTCACACGGTATACAAAGCTCGGGCACAGCAAGGGCCAAGTTTCAGACAGTCTATTCAGGAAACAATACACATTTTTAGAAGTCATATCGATGCTATCAGTGTGACCCCATTATATGAGCTGTGAACTGACGCTATAGTTTCCACTGACACCATGACAAAGGTATAGCTCTGGATTGCAGACAGCAGTGTAAGCTTTGGTTTCAATCACTCAGTATTTCATCGCCTGCTAATAAAAGTCAGACCTTGTGAGGGCAGGACGGGGCAGGTGACACTACATATAAGCATCCAAACATGCTGTACATAGCAGACATGTTGAATTACCTTATTATTAAGACTGAAAGATCGATTTTGGGGCTCTGCCAAACATATTCATGATGCCAAGTGTCCGACACGTTTAAAACCTAGGAGCTACATCACTATTATTGTTCATAAAGAAATATTTTGTGGTACGGGCATGAATGATACCTCAAATGTGATTACTTTTCTAAGCAATTGGCAATAATAGGGCATAGATTTAGAGTGAAAGAGCAGCCTGAGCCCCGTCTACCAGAATATCAAACTTGGAATAGTAACCAACCAGAACATCCTAGCAAGCATCCTTTTTTCACATTTTCTTTCAAAGCAAAACTAATTAAGGGTCAAGAAACCAATACTAGAGGGCTGGTCCCTTAGGATCGCTCCATCAGGAATGTTTTCTACTTTCTGACTTTCAAATACCAAAAACGCATTAGTGCTGATCAAGCCTGCATGTTAATAGATAAGTGAAGTATTCTCATGGAAACACTGGCCAGAAGCCCCTAGCAGGCACAATGAAATATTGGTCTCCAGCCCTTGTGTGTTCACGCACGAGAGAATTGCATATCAAAGAGCCTGTAGAAAATTGCTATGGACATGGTGCCGTTTTAATCTGGGATCAAACCTAAAATCCCATCCCCCAAGAGTTCAATCTGGGTCAGGCCAGCGATTAAACCTAATGTCTACAGAGAGGTAATAAACCAATGGAGCTGCAGCTGTGGGCTGCACACTG